>NW_027509186.1:4482500-4637500 GCF_051911475.1 Siphateles boraxobius | reverse complement strand
ACTCATGTATGAACTATAAATGTATGGATTAAACTCACTGAGACTGTCGACAGTTGTAGGCTACTGTATCACGTGCCGTTTGAACTGACGCGCTACAGCGATCTGTCACATTTAAAAGCGCCAAAACCTTGAAATATTGACGGGATCTGACAGCTGAGAATTTGTTCCATATCAAAAGTAACCTTCTCCGTCTAGTCTGTCGGTGTCAGTGTCCTCTTTGTCCGCGATTTTTCTCTGCGTGAGAAAATGCAGTGCTCCAATCAGTAGTTAAGAGCCTGAACTTGCTTATAGTAATTCGGAAATTAGGGCACATGAGTGAAAAAAAAAATACCGCACAGAAGAATGTAGAAGGCATACCCTCTCCCTGTCTGTAGGATTGTAAAGGTAGGGTGTTTCTGTAATGTGGTGTCCAGACCCCGCAGGTGTTCCAGCTGCTCAGCAAGAAGAAGTCTCTGGCCACGGCTGCGCAGCTGCTGCTGAGAGGAGCGGAGAAGCTCACCAAGTCTGTGGTGGAGAACCAGGAGCAGCGCCGGCAGCGCGACTTCAACTCTGAGCTGCTGCGCCTGCGCTCGCAGTGGAAGCTGCGCAAAGTCGGAGACAAGATCCTGGGGGATCTCAGTTACCGCAGTGCCGGTAATGCAGTGATTTTATCAGTTAGTGCTGCAGGGATGACGTTAGTCCCAAGCGCTATGAGCAAAAAATTATATCACGGTATTTTCAAAATTATACCGTTTTTTTTTGTTTTGTTTTTCAAGCATGACTGGGTGTTAACCACATTTTCTACTGATTGAGATGGGAAATACTGCAGTAGATTGACTTAGAATGCCCTATTTTACTGTGTGAATATTGTAGAGAAATCCCACACTAGTATTAATACAGGTTTGCAAGGCTGTTTATAAAGAGGTGCCAGCAGGAGGCGCTGTAGCAGCGGCTGAAATAGCGGTTTCCACGGCAACGGCTGAACACAAAGCAGTGCAGCGCTCATAAACGCTACTTTATCAGGAAAGATAAAGAAAGATTTAAAGCTTTTCTAAAGACAGTCAATTCCCTTCAAAGATACATTAATATTAAAAAACACCCAGGCCACGTTTTGACTTCGTTCGTCTTATCACTCAAACTTAAAGCATGGATTACAGCCTATCATGTTCAGTTTACTCAAATAAATAAATAAATATAATCTGCAGTATTTGTCATAAGAGGGATGATGTTTTCATATGGTTATAAACAGCATTTCCTCATAAATGTGAAGATTATGAACATACGAGTGCTGAAGTGTTTAAAGGGATAGTTCACCCAAAAATTTAAATTATCCCATAATTAACTCCCCCTCAAGCCATCCTAGGTGTATATCACTTTCTGCTTTCAGACAAACACAGAGGTATATTAAAAATATCCTGTCTCTTCCCAGCTTTATAATGACAGTGAGATCTCGACTTGCGTACGGCACTGATTATAGTTCATAAAGTGTAAATATGACTATTTTTCATACACAAACACATGGCTTCGCTTTCAGAAGGTCTTTATTTAACCCTCTGGAGTCATATGGATTACTTTTATGATGGATGGATGCACTTTTTTGGACTTCAAAATCTCAGCAACTATTAACTCCCATTATAAAGCTTGGAAGAGCCAGGACATTTTTTGATTTACCTCCAGATTGTGTTCGTCTGAAAGAAGAAACTCATACGCTCCCTAGGATGGCTTGAGGGTGAGTAAATCATGGGCTAATTTTAATTTTGGGGTGAACTAACCCTTAAATATGTGGCGTTGGCGTTTCAGGCTCTCTGTTCCCGCATCACGGCACGTTTGAGGTCATCAAGAACACAGACCTTGACCTGGATAAGAAGATCCCCGATGATTATTGCCCACTCAACGTGCAGATCCCCAGCGAGCTGGAGGGATCCGCGTACATTAAGGTAAAATTCAAGAATAGCAGTGATGTAACTCGCCTGACATCACATGTTGTTTTCCCCAAGATAAAGTGTGTGTGTGTGTGTGTGTGTGTCTTTGCGCAGGTGTCCATTCAGAAACAGTCTCCTGATATCGGAGACCTCGGCACCGTCAATCTCTTCAGAAGACAAGCTAAAGCTAAACCTGGTAAACTGCTGATAAATGCTGCGGTCAAACTATATTTTCTGATTTACTATTATAACTGAATATATGGGTCATTTTAATGTTCTCTTTAAATAGTCATTAAAAGTTTAGTTTGCCTGAAAATGAAAATCTGTAGGGATTTCTGTGAGACATTTTATAGAATGGATGTCACCAAATAGTTCATTTTATGGACAATTAAATTAGTAAAGATGGCAAAATGTTTATTTTTGTGTGAACTGACCCTGTAGGTTTCCATGACCGTGCCAGTCGGTTTAATAGCATCTCTGATTTAAATGTATATTTATAAAATTCTTGAAATATTTGTTCACCTTATTAACTTCGGAGGTTTTTAATGGCAGAGCAAATGCATGTTTTGTGTTGTTCTGTACTGGACGCAGATGCTCTTGTGTTTAAATGGTGAATCATGTCTGATCTGATCATGTTCTCCTCTCTCAGGTTCTCAGATGTGGCATTTAAAGCTGGAAGCGGCTCAGAATGTGCTGCTGTGTAAAGAGATTTTTGCCCAGCTCTCACGTGAAGCCGTTCAGATCAAATCACAGATTCCTCACATCGTCGTCAAGAACCAGATCATCTCGCAACCCTTTCCTGGTATTTACCTTTACAGCTGCTTACAAACGAGCATGAGCAACACACACACACACGTTTGTTTTTGTGGTTTGTGAGGACATTCCATAGGCGTAATGGTTTTTATACTGTACAAACTGTATATTCTATCCCCTTACACTGCCCCTGTCGCTAAACCTACCCAACACACACACACACACACACACACACACACACACACACACACACACACACACACACACACACACACACACACACACACACACACACACACACACACACACACTGCCCCTATCCCTAAACCTACCCGTCACACACACACACACACACACACACACACACACACACACACACACACACTGCCCCTATCCCTAAACCTACCCGTCACACACACACACACACACACACACACACACACACACACACACACACACACACACACACACACACTGCCCCTATCCCTAAACCTACCCGTCACACACACACACACACACACACACACACACACTGCCCCTATCCCTAAACCTACCCGTCACACACACACACACACACACACACACACACACACACACACACACACACACACACACACACACACTGCCCCTATCCCTAAACCTACCCATCACACACACACACACACACACACACACTCACACTGCCCCTATCCCTAAACCTACCCATCACACACACACACACACACACACACACACACACACACACACACACACACACACACACACACACACACTGCCCCTATCCCTAAACCTACCCATCACACACACACACACACACACACACACTGCCCCATCCCTAAACCTACCCAACACACACACACACACACACACACACACACACGCACGCACGCACGCACACACACACACACACACTGCCCCTATCCCTAAACCTACCCATCACACACACACACACACACACTGCCCCTATCCCTCAACCTACCCATCACACACACACACACTGCCCCATCCCTAAACCTACCCAACACACACACACACACACACACACACACACACACACACACTGCCCCTATCCCTAAACCTACCCATCACACACACACACACACACTGCCCCTATCCCTCAACCTACCCATCACACACACACACACGCACGCACGCACACACACACACACACACACTGCCCCTATCCCTAAACCTACCCATCACACACGCACGCACACACACACACACACACACACACACACACACACACACACACACCTCCCCTATCCCTAAACCTACCCATCACACACACACACACACACACATACACACACACACAGTAGTTCATTTAAGCCATTAGTCTAATCGCATATTTAGATTAATTTAATTACTTAAATATATATGGGAGAAAATACTAAACCATAATGAGCTTTATTGTAATATTGCCTATATTCTGCATATCAAGCGCATGCATAAAGCTTGCCACAAAGAACCGGCAAAAGTAATGTTTAAGCAGCATGGTACATTTGAATTGTTTATTAATAAACTAGTGTTTTCTGGCTGCAAAGATACAGTTGGCGATGTTGACGCCATCTTCGCAGTAGTGAACGCGCCTATAGAGAGAAATGCACACTTCATACTGATTAGCCTACATGAGTAGAGAGTAGCCCATTTCTTATCGATTTGAATAGTTTTTTAAAGCATTTCAAGCTTTCTATACGTTCTCAGGTCTGTGAGGCAAGTATCTTATACGCTGAGTTTCGGTTCATTTATGAGACGCGTTCCAGTTTACGAGCCGGCGGCTCCGTATCCTATATTGTCTGCTATATTTCGCTTCTTATTTATTAAATCCAGCCAATTGTTTGATGAAACATTGATTGAAATTAAGATACAATTTTTACAAAACGAAATTCACTTTAAAGAATGGCTTTCTACAAAACTTAATTAAGTGGTCAAAATCATGTCTGACCCACTCGTCTCCTGATATATTGGGCATCTTATGATCTATCTTACCTTATCTCATGCGGTTCCTTTTTCATATAATCAACATAGATGAAATAAAAAAAAAAAGAACATTATATTATATTATATAAAACAAATATGAAATATTCACGTTTTTTAAGTTATATTTAAACGTCAGAACCCTCCGCTTTTCTCGTGTGTGGCCTGTACATGCATGTGTGTGTGCATAACGGGAAGGGGTACGGTTTTCGAATAATACCCAGCGATCTTCGAATATAATTTTTGCTTGAGACGCCCGAAGCGCTGCACTGTTACACTACGTCAACAGCGGAGGAGAATGACATGGAAGAGAAGAGATTGTTGAATAAAGTCATTATTTTGGGGGTTTTGCGCATTAAAAGTATTCTCGTCGCTTCATTATATTAAGGTTGACCCACTGGAGTCACATGGAGTATTTTAGCGATGTTTTTACTTCCTTTCTGGGCCTTGAAAGTTGCAATGACGTTGCTGTTGATGGAGGGACAGAAAGCTCTCAGATTTCATCAAAAATATCTAAAATTGTGTTCCGAAGATGAACGAAGGTCTTATGGGTTTGTAATTAATGACAGAATTTTCATTTTGGATGAACTAACCCTTTAACATGTGCATTATACACCTGTATAAGAGTAATGTACAAGAGTAATACATTTCTGTCGCAGCTTATTCGTTTAAACCAAACTTTTATTTTGACGAGTTGCCGTGTAGAACTGCTTCTGTCATGTGATGATGGTTTCTCTCAAATGAAATGTTGTGAAAGTGAGAATATTCAACAGCAAAAGACCTATTTAAATATGAATCCTGCATGTTGTGCTTGTCTCTGTCGATGAATAGCGCAGGCGTGCGGTGCCGTTTACGCGTTTATTGCATCGCGCGCTGTTCCCATCAAGCTGGCGTAAACTAGTGTTTTCCTTGATGCCTAGCCACAGCCAATCACCAGCACTTGATTTGGTCACATCATACATGCTTATTGTTTCACTGACTGTATGTGTTCACACCCCCCTATTCTAGAATAACAATAAATCTAAAAAGAACTGAAAACGTCAATCATTATTATTTTTATTTCGTGTGTGTGTGTGTGTGTGTGTATAGGTCTGCAGCTGTCTATCTCTCTCTGCCACTCCACTGGAGAAAAGAAAAACCAGAGAGCTTCACCGGACAAGAGTAAACCAGACGACCACCTGTATGTGTTAGAGCACAACCTCCACCAGCTCATACGAGAGGTACACACAAACACACTCACTCAGACACACACCAGAGACAGCCGCTTGCGTCACTGAGTCTGAGGTGTGTGTTCCTGTAGTTCCACAAGCAGACGCTCAGTTCGGTGGTGATGCCTCACCCGGCCAGCGCCCCGTTCAGCCACAAGCGCCTGCGGATGGCGGGACCCATGGCCTACGACAAGACTGAGATCAGCGCTCTGCAGCAGAGCGAAGGACTCCTGGAGAAGATCATCAAACAGGCCAAGCACATCTTCCTGAGGAGCAGGTGCACCACACACACACACACATGTTTGTTTTTGTGATTTGTGAGGACATTCCATAGGCGTAATGGTTTTTATACTGGACAAACTGTATATTCTATCCCCTTACACTGCCCCTATCCCTAAACCTACCCATCACACACACACACACACTGCCCCTATCCCTAAACCTACCCATCACACACACACACACACACACACACACACACTGCCCCTATCCCTAAACCTACCCAACACACACACACACACACTGCCCCTATTGCTAAACCTACCCATCACACACACACACTGACCCTGTCGCTAAACCTACCCATCACACACACACACACACACACACTGCCCCTATCCCTAAACCTACCCATCACTCACACACACACACACTGCCCCTATCCCTAAACCTACCCATCACACACACACACACACTGGCCCCATCCCTAAACCTACGCATCACACACACACACACACACACACACACACACACTGCCCCATCCCTAAACCTACCCATCACACACACACACACACACACACACACACACACACACACACACTGCCCCTATCCCTAAACCTACCCATCACACACACACACACACACACACACACACTGCCCCATCCCTAAACCTACCCATCACACACACACACACACACACACACACACACACACACACACACACACACACACACACACTACCCCTATCCCTAAACCTACCCATCACACACACACACACACACACACACACACACACACACACACACACACACACACACACACACACACACACACACACACACACACTGCCCCATCCCTAAACCTACCCATCACACACACACACACACACTGCCCCTATCCCTAAACCTACCCATCACACACACACACACACTTACACACACACACACTGCCCCCATCCCTAAACCTACCCATCACACACACACACACAAATACACACACACACACTGCCCCTATCCCTAAACCTACCGATCACACACACACACACACACACGCAAACACACACAGACAGAAAGTGACTGTCTTTGTGTTTTTCCTCAGTCCGGATAATCCAGAAATCATATATGAATAGTCACTAAAGTGTAGTCACTAAAACTGCCATTAGTTACGCCATGGAAGACTACATATTGTGTCCGACAAGATCTACATACAAAGAGGAGTATGGGTGTACGATGATGACTAATGATGTCTGGAGTTTTGGTCATAATGATAATTACATGTTGCTGAGTGTGTGTTTGTGCTGGTTCGTGGATGGCCGACTCTCACAGCTTTTCATGTCCTTCATATTCTGTACAGAATATATGCATTATGATGGAATTTATTTTTCTAACCCTATTAGATGTATGCATCATCTTTGTCAAATTCTTACATTTAAATTAAATAAATTCTATTTGACATTAAATTTATTGGAATACGACACATTATCATACATTTTTGCACTGCATAGATGGATTTTCACATGTAACGTTTAACTTGTTCATTCTCGATAACGTCAGCTCACGCATCGTTAAATGAACAATTACAATAGTATCTTTGACGATGCATATCAGACATCCCTAGAGAACAGCATACGTGTTAGTCTAAGAAAACAACAAAAAGTAACACTAAAAGATGCTGTACATCCAAAATAGTGTTTTTTTGTGTGATTTAATTTAAATGTGCATGAGTTCACATAAATTAATTTGTTGCAAGTCAAAAGATTATTTTCATAACTTTCACTGATCATCAAGTGTGTAAGTTATAATATGTGGATCGAAGGTTTTGACCACTGAAAAGTATCTCTTTGTCCTCGTTTCCTTCAGGACGGCTCGAACCATCGACAGTTTGGCCAGTCGTATAGAAGACCCTCAGATCCAGGCTCACTGGTCCAACATCAATGATGTGTATGAATCCAGCGTCAAAGTGCTCATCACCTCTCAAGGATACGAGCAGATCTGCAAGTACGACTGGATTACGCGGACTCAGAAACACACTAACGGCAGTGACAGTGACAGTAGTGGAGAATGCAGGCATCATTCATTAAACACAACCATGACAAAGGCTGAATTACACCACACAACTCTTGCACAAACTCAAACCTGATAACTAGTACTAATACCTTGATTATAATCACTCATCACATGTACATAGAAGCAGCAGTGGATTCCAGAATCCGATGTGTGAATGGCATTTTACCGGTAAAAAGACGGAGCACTGTTGCTCGTGTGAACGGCACGAAGGTCAATCTGGTCTTTTTTACGTTAATTTGCCGGGTTTAACGTGTGGAAGGTGCTTATGATTGCACCTAGTTGGAGGATATTCAACATGTTTGATATTTGAGCAACAGGAACGGTGATCATAAATCCATGAACCATGTAAATCATACATGAAATTATTCTTGCATAAATGGCATTTTCTGTACAGTTTTAGAAATAATTTACACACAAATTTATTCTGCTCCTGTTTCACAAACTTTCTACTCTCTACTCTAGAGTGATATAATCGTGCCTCTGATTAGTTGAGTTAATACTAAGCACAAGGATGTGTGTGTGTGTGTGTGTGTGTGCAGGTCGATCCAGCTGCAGCTGAACATCGGAGTGGAGCAGATCCGAGTGGTGCACCGGGACGGCCGCGTCATCACGCTGTCACACCAGGAGCAGGAGCTGCAGGACTTCCTGCTGTCACAGGTGCTCGCGCTCACGTTTGAGGAAGCACAAGCTCTTGGTGTGGCGCTAATCATCTCTGTGTGTGTGTGTGTGTGCAGATGTCGCAGCATCAGGTTCATGCAGTGCAGCAGCTGGCTAAAGTCATGGGCTGGCACGTGTTGAGTTTCAGTAATCACGTGGGCCTCGGCCCCATCGAGAGCATCGGGAACGCCTCCGCCATCACGGTCGCGTCTCCCAACGGAGAATACGCCATCTCAGGTGCACAAACACACACACCTACACATTCAGGGCTCTGGGTTCAGTGAAGCTCATGTAGACCCATAAACAGTGTTTACAGGAATACATGATGAATCAAAAGGATTTTTAAACTACTGTTGTCAATGGTACCGATTTAGGTACCAAGTCGGTACTGACATTTTTAAAAATGTTATGATACCAGCATTTCCCTCTAGCATTTTTGAGCGCTGTTGAACGGATTCTTAATTGGCCTTAGCATTCATGCGCTCAACATATATGTCTGATTGGCCATTGTGTTCACTCTCAATATATATTTCTGTGATTGGCCATTGTGTTCACTCTCAATATATATTTCTGTGATTGGCCATTGTGTTCACTCTGAACATATGTGTCTGTGATTGGCCATTGTGTTCTCTCAACATATGTGTCTGTGATTGGCCATTGTGTTCACTCTCAACATATATGTCTGTGATTGGCCATTGTGTTCTCTCAACATATGTGTCTGTGATTGGCCATTGTGTTCACTCTAAACATATGTGTCTGTGATTGGCCATTGTGTTCACTCTCAACATATATGTCTGTGATTGGCCATTGTGTTCACTCTGAACATATGTGTCTGTGATTGGCCATTGTGTTCACTCTGAACATATATGTCTGTGATTGGCCATTGTGTTCTCTCAACATATGTGTCTGTGATTGGCCATTGTGTTCACTCTAAACATATGTGTCTGTGATTGGCCATTGTGTTCACTCTCAACATATATGTCTGTGATTGGCCATTGTGTTCACTCTGAACATATGTGTCTGTGATTGGCCATTGTGTTCACTCTGAACATATATGTCTGTGATTGGCCATTGTGTTCACTCTGAACATATGTGTCTGTGATTGGCCATTGTGTTCACTCTGAACATATGTGTCTGTGATTTGCCATTGTGTTCATTCTCAACATATGTGTCTGTGATTGGCCATTGTGTTCACTCTAAACATATATGTCTGTGATTGGCCATTGTGTTCACTCTCAACATATCTGTCTGTGATTGGCCATTGTGTTCACTCTCAACATATGTGTCTGTGATTGGCCATTGTGTTCACTCTCAACATATCTGTCTGTGATTGGCCATTGTGTTCACTCTCAACATATGTGTCTGTGATTTGGCCATTGTGTTCACTCTCAACATATATGTCTCTAATTGGCTACAATGGGCAACGATTTAAAAACATGTTGTAAATAGACATCTTACACAGATACACACCCCCGTGTGTGTCTGAAAGCATGCGTCTATCAGCGGATCCCTAATATATCTGCTGATAGACGCCTGCTTTCAAACGCTCCTGTGTGTATCTGACTAAGCGCTCGGTGAAGAGCGTCAAATATGTTTTTGGCAACACTATTTAAAACTGAACGGCACATCACCTTGTTATGTAAGCTTTTTTCCTCCACGGAATAATAATAAATGTTAACGCTGCTTTTTTTAAATCCTTTTTTTTTTTATCACCGGTTTAATCTCAAAATTGCGGGTTTATTTTTAACATTTCAAGACTTTATTTATCGCTACTATGTGATTAATACATGGTATTAAGATGTGATTTGGTCGATCGGATCACAAGTAGACGAGGGAGACACACTCCTGTTTACACCAGGTGTTTTAATCCGTCTCTTTTGTCCACTTTCGGACACTTTTTTGTCCTAATTTCTTCAAAGGAAGGATAAATGTGTGGGTTTTTCAGATCTTTCGATCTAATGAATAAATTAAGCTTGTGCAATTTACATAATAACGTGTCCGGAGACGAGACACAGAGCAGCAGCTTCAGTTTCTGCTCTGACAGCCACAAGATCAGCCGAATGCTGTGAGTGTCAGGAATGGTGAGAGAAACTCACCAAATGGATCATGCTTGGTACTTTTTTCACCTTCAAGCCAAAGTTGGTTCTCGAGCCGACAGTTTAAACCCCGTCTGGCTAGTGCGCTTCCCATGTTTACTCCATTATTTCAGTAGGCGGAGAGAAGACGCTCTTTTGTGGCTGTTTGATCACATGAGCATTTACTCTACGAAATCAATCTGGTCGAATGTGTTTTCTGCTAGATCTGGAAGTGGTCGAAAGTGGACAAGCTCAGAACACTTTAGCGGTTCCCAGCAGGGTGTCTCAGTCCACAAGGGGGCGTCAGCGAGCTCTTTGGGGGGTTGCGTCATATTTTGAAAAGTGTTGAACGGTGAGCATTAAAGCAGCAGTCCGTAACTGTATTTGTGTTCAAAATTTACTACATTTATATAATGAGCGAGTACATCATGAATCCATTTTCCAAACCGTGTTTTTGTCTTATCCTGAGTCACTATGCTACATCTATAATAAGTGTTTATATTGGGACTATTTTACACTGGTTCGTGTCGTACCCGAACCAGTGTCATCCTTGTGTCATCCGCCTACTGTCATCCTTGCTGCAAGCTTACAAGAGTGACAATATCATTAAATGTGAAGGGGGCCCTAAAATATTTTCTTGGGAAAAAGGGGTCTTACTTTAGACCCTGTATTTAGTGTTGTCCGTTTGTGATCCGATCGACTAAAACACATCTCAATATCAGGTGTAAACAGGGCCATAAAAAAGTTGCATTTACCTTTGTTACATGGCAAAAAACAAGCTTGCATACAGATGCTGTAGGAGGAGTTAAAGTTTAACCCTGAACATCCGTTTCGCTCATGTCTCCTGTCTGTCTGTCTGTCTGTCTGTAGTGCGCAACGGTCCCGAGAGCGGCTGTAAGGTGCTGGTTCAGTTCCCGCGCAGTCAAGCCAAAGAGCTGCCCAAGAGTGACGTGGTGCAGGACGCCAAGTGGACCCACCTGAGGGGCCCTTACAAGGAGGTGCACTGGGGCCGCATGGAGGGAAGAAACTTCGTCTACAAAATGGAGCTGCTAATGGCCGCACTGACACCGTGTCCCTGACGCTCATCGCTCGTTGCCTCTTCTCTCTGTCTCACACTCCTTCGACATGTTGCTTTTCCCCGATTGCTCATCTGTAAATGAATCCTGAAGTGCTCTTGAGCTTCAAGCATGGAGTTGACAAGACATTTTTCTAAGAAAAGGCCAACGATGGCCAAAACACATGTTGAAAATAAAACATTTGTACTTAAAGGTATGCATTTTTCTTTTGTTGTTATAACAAGTTTGAGCAAGCAGAGTGATTCTTCTATACACAGGAAAATATAGAGTTAGACAAGATCAAATTAGACAAATAGAAAGATCAAGCAAAACTCTACATTTAATGATTATAACCAGTGCAGGAAATCATCATTATGCAAAGATGTTTATTTTAAAGCTTTAGGATCTAAAAGGTCAGGCCTGTTTTGGCCAAAAATCTGGAAAAATCAGGTAATTTTTATAATAATGTTAGGATTGGTACCTGACACTGATAGAAATATAAAATAATTGTTAAAAACCCATATCCAGTTGAAAAAAAAAGGTTACACTTTATTTCGATAGTCCACTTTAGACATTCTACTAACTATAAGTAACTTTTCAACTACATGTCAACTAACTCTCATTAAAGTATTAGTAGACTGTCATGGTTAGGTGTTATGGGCTCGGGTTAAGAGAATAAGTTGACAAGTTACTTATAGTAAAGTGTTAGCAAATATTAAGCAGACAGTCTACTAATACTCTAATGACAGTTAGTTGACATGCAGTTGCAAAGTTACTCATAGTTAGCAGAATGTCTAAAGTGGACTATCAAAATAAAGTGTTACCAAAACAGGCATAATACAGCATGTTTGCCTGTTTATATTGCGCACACAAACACATTTGTTTTTTTTTACATTAATCTTCATTACATACAACATAATGACAGCAAAAAAAAAAAAAAAAAAAGATCTGTGCAAATTTGCAAATGTATTAAAAAGGAAAAACTGAAATGAGTACATTGCATAAGTATTTACACCCTTAAGCCTGGATAAAGTGGGAAAAGCGGCTCACCCTCATACCATTTCTTCATCTTCCCCAGATCTGTCTTGACTCAACCCTGTCTCTGAGCTCTACAAGCAGGTATTTTGACCTCTTGGCTTGGTTTTTTTCTCTGATATGCTTTTTCAGCTGAGAGGTGTGTGCCTTTCCAAATCATACCTATTCAATTCAAGTTGCACAGGTTGACTCCACTAGAAGTTTAGTAACATCTACAAGTGAAATTGGAAAGCTCCTGAGATAAAATTAAAAAGTGTCCCAGAAAAGGGTATGAATACTTATGCAATGTAATTATTTCACATTTAATCCTTCAGCAGAAGGTCCAGCATTTGCAAAGTTGTCACAAATTTTTTTTTTGCTTTGTCAATGCGGTGCAGATAGATGTGAAAATTTTTGAGTAGATTAATTAACATTAAGTGGTGTGAATACTTTTGCAATGTATATGATTTATTTTTTGTTTCTGGACCGGACTTTCGAGATCTGCCACACCGACTGAACCATCATCTGGGACTTCAGAGGGAAACTCTGGTTGTAGTGGATGTGATGTTCCTCACTCAGCTCGTCCTCTTCATCTCAAACACGTTAATGAACGACTCAGAGACTGTTGGCTGTTTGTTTTCGTCACAGTGGCTGTAGTTCGGTCTCTGTGTGCTCTGTGTGCACAATACAAATACAGAGGTTCATTTCAGTTGCTTTTAATAATACATCTTACAGAAAATATGTAAACTGCAAAATTGCTCGATAAAATTTCATATTCTGCTAAACACTCTTTCTTATGGAACAAATTGTCTGATCCTTTTCTCTTTCATCATGTGTGTGATCTAATCCAATACACCCGTGAATGAAATATAAATGTATAACCCATTGAGACGCCTAGCATGTTACTATTGATACTATTAGTTTAAGGCATCTTATAAGCATTTCTGTGGCGACTTGAGGTGCAGCAAGACAGCGACGTACGAGAGGTAGAGTCAACAAAGTACAAAACTTCATATTGAATGGGTAAATTAATTGACTGACGAAATGGGGTTTCGCCAGAGAGCCTTATCTTGGAGTTATAGAAAACAAGCCGATGGTATTAAAATACCATGGGTCTGCGGGATTTGCATCGCGAACTCCGCCCAACCACTTGGGTATAAAAGGAGCAGCAAGTGCAATCTCGCATTATGTTTCTGCTTCGGAGCCGAAGTGTTTATGTGCTTTCTTCGTCTTCAACAGCAACGAGTGTCCAACGGTGTTGGTGTGATGGCGCGTTTCGGCGGGTTCACAGTCCTGCTGCTCTTCTGTGACTTTGCACACGGCACATGTTTCCCCCTGGGTGCTTCAGCACTGCTAAAGAGAGCTTTCCTTTTTTCTAAAAGAGCTGCACAGGCACGTCTTTATAAAGATGTCTAGCCCATGTGTTTCTGGATGTGGGCGCATGGTCCATCACATGGGCTCCGGTGGATGCTGCTATGTCACTCACAGCATCACAAGGTGGGCTTGATTCCTGAGGATGCATTCCATGTGGATTCGGCTGTGTTGCCTCCCGCGGGAGTGCCAGCGTTGTCCGAGTCGGATCCGGAGCTGACGGCCATGCTTGCCCGGCCAGTGGCGCCCGCCGCCCTCCCCCGAGCACTCAAGCCTGGATGATTGGTTCCTGATGATTGGATGCCAGCAATGTGCCGCCCCCAGTGCCATTCTTCCAGGAAGTCACTAGGACGTGGAAGTCCCCGTTGACTTCTTGCGGCCTGGCGGCGTCCTCCGCCTTCTCTGCCCTCGACTGTGCGGCGGCTCTGTGGCGATGCAACTGTGTCCCCAGAGCGCCTCCACCTGGCGTGGAGACCCAAAGCATCCCTGCAAGGCCTGCGGGTTCTCCGCTACTCTCGTGGCGAAGGCCTACTGAGCTGCGGGCAGGCCGCCTCCGCCCTGCATGCCATGGCCATCCTTCAAGTCCATCAGGCAAGGTGCCGAGGGACATGCACAAGGGCAGGGCTGACCCGGGGCTCATGCAAGAGCTGTGCACCGCCACCGACCTCGCTCTACGGGCGACGAAGGTCACTGCGCAACCCCTGGGTCAGATGATGTCCACCTGTGTGGTCCAGGAACGTCATCTGTGGCTCAACCTGGTTGATATGCGGGAGGCTGACTCCCCCATATCCCAGGCTGGGCTCTTTGGCGATGCGGTCGAGGACTTTGCCCAACAGTTCTTGGCCACCCAGAAGCAGACTACAAAAGCATATACCTTCCCGATGGCCAGCTGCTACCTCCAGTCAGCTGTCGGTGCAGCTCCCTCAATCTGCTTCCCGCCGAGACCAGCCTCCTGCGCTCCCGCTCGGCCCAAGCAGCAGTCTTCACCCGGGCCAGAGCAAGGAGGTGTTCGCAGTCCGTCTCCACCCCGAAGCCTGCCAAACGCCAGGCTAAGCGGCGCTCCTGATCTTTTTTAAATTGAGCTAAGTTAAGTTTTAGATCTTTGATAAATATATTGCAAGAGAGCAGAACTTAAGCGTGTACGTAACCAAAGTGATTGACAGCTTCAGTGATTAAAAAGGGAGTGTTTTTGCTGTAAAAACCTTACATTAAAAGTAACTACAATATTGAATTACATTACGCATTACATTTGCATTAGGCAAAGTATTACTTTTAAAAGTAGCTTAGAAAAGTGCTTTAGAAAACACTTTCAAAACTTTCAGAAACATCTATCTGCAGCATCAGTTTCTCTTGACCAGTTAACTTCACTTTCGTTCAGTACGGCATCAGTTGTTCTGCAATACATCTGTTTGCTTTAGTGTAATGGCTAAAGACTCATTGTACAATGGAAAAAAACAATGACTGTTTCAGACATAACCTTCTGTGTTTTGGTATCAAACACATCAGGCATGCACACACTGAATAAGACATATACACATATTTGTGCACACCTTTCCTTATTTATAAGCCACTTAAAATAAAAGACTCTGCTACATAGTTTTAAAGGTAAATTACAGTAAATGTAGCTTGTTACCTGGTAAGCATCTCCTTTGTATCCAGGCTTTTATGAAGCAGTACAGTTTATTCAAGAGCCACATACACAGCATTAGAAAAGCAGCCAGGGTCGCCAGCACAATGACGAATACAACCAGGAACTGTATGTCCTCATGCTGCACCTCTGAAACATGTATAGCATTCGTTCAATGCAAAAATAAGAAATTTATAGTAAAACGTTGTGCCAGTGGACATTTGTGTTTTATATCAAAAACTCTCTAAAATATGTGCAAGCTGATATACCAGAATGCAGAGACCCAGTACATTGCAGAATTACAAATATGGTAGACTATATCTGTGACAGTGACATTTAACATACATTACAGCCAGTGTTTGAGGTAACAAGTAATGTGTGTTACATATACACATTACTTTTTGGAAGTAACTAGTAATGTGTTATTTTCTGAATATTTTTTTTTACATGCATTCACATTACTTATCTAATAATTGAATGTATTTACTGCTAAAAACAATTGAACACTGTTCAATTCAACTGGCTAATCAGCATCTGATCCCAGACCACTTTCCAAAGAAGAGCATAATCTGGGGCAACTGAAGGACAAATAACTTTAAAGCTACTCACCAGTTACAGTCAATACCAGACCCATATCTTTGCTGTTACCAGACATTTCTGTCACAGTGATGATGTAATAGCCGGAGTCTTGGAGACGTAGGTTGGATATGGTTAGAGAACCGTTAGGATGCGTTTCTACTCGTCCCTTGTACATTTCCGTGACATTCGCAGAGCCGCCGAGGATCCAAGCTGCGATCCTTTGCTGTCTGCTCACAGAACTGAACATCCATCTGACTGTTGGAGTCCCGATGCATGTGATGTCCGCGGAGAAAAGTGCACTTCCCTGAACCGGTGCAGTGACGGTGTTCCCCGACACCTGAATGGTAATTGCCTGAGCTTCAGAGAGAGGAGACAGAGGAGAAGTGTGGTTGATTTTTTTTTTTTTTGGGGGGGGGGGGGGTATTAAAATACTTTCTTTGATCCCAGTTTATCAGTCAGTCTGTTTACATGCACACAAGAAAGCTGGTTATTGCGAGAAAACAACCCAGACAGCATAATAGTTCGGCCCAGATCTGGCCCACATCCGGTACACGTGGATTCCACACGGATCTGTTGCTGTCTGATAATCTGACATGCAAAAGCAGCAAATCTGCATAGAGTACCAACTCTGTGACTCTGTATTGCTCTCTTAGTCTGATGAAACTTTGCTTCCAAATTTTGCTGACCAGAAAGACATTCATTAAAAAAAAAAAATCTTTATTTGATCTTTATTATTTGGCACATTAGGCCCTCACGGTCTTCCTCTTCAATCTTCCTCCAAGTCCACACTTTATTGGCTCTGAGCCAAATTGACTTTTGGACTTTAGTGTGTACGTCTGCTGCGGGCAATCTAGCATCGAGGATGTATAGATAGAACTGTAAAAAGAGGCATGTGAAACCTAAAATGACAAATGTGACCCGCTATACAGTCCTGCATATGTAACTGCTATTATAATGCGGTGAGTGTACATGCTGGGTGCCATTTGGGATAGGCACAATAACTGCAAATATGTTACTAAAACAACATTGACGTCTAAGTGAATTCACCCTAAAATTAAAATTCTGTCATTATTTACTTACCTTGAATGCTAAAATATAATAAAATATAAAATCCAGGAATTATAAATCACCTGACGTTCATTCATTTAGTCCAAAAGAGAACTGGCCCACTAGACTGATCCTAGTTTTTCCTAAGTTTTATTTTTTTTTCTCCATTTCTGTCACAGATGGAGTTTGGGCTCTTTGCCACTGTCACTTTTGGCTTACTTAGTTGGAGACATTAATATTCAGATAAATTATTGATTTGGCTACACTGACACACAATCAGATGAGAACTAAATATGAGCTGAATAATGACACTATTGTCCCCCCCCCCCCCCCAACCAAAACAAGTTTGTGGAGTTCACTGCCAATGATAAACAGGACTTTTGGAAGAAGCTGCTGTAATCTTTCTCTTATCAGCTGTAACATGACCCGCTTTTAAACATTACTGTCCAATCCTAACTTAGCAACTGCCGTGTTATTTTACTGCTTCTACACTGTCCATTCCTGTTCCTACACATTTCCAAATTAAACTATGCTCTGAAACAGTGTCTTCAAGTAAATTAGCCATGAAGTAAAGCATTTGAAGTGACAGGAAAGTGAAGAATGAGGTTGTAAACAGGATTGGCTAGCCTGACTCATTCACTCGACACCAGAATCCTGTCCTTCGGTATTCAGCACAACTCTACAAGGTACATACGTGGCAGGTGTTTTTGTTTTTTAGCCATGTTCAGCTGAAAAGCAACATCTAGACTTGTTATAGACTTGTTCAGTGTGATATTACATGAAAATGCCAAATGTTACATTTTTCGCCAGTTTTAGACAGGATTGTTACATGTTATTATAGCGATTGTGCAGGATTGTAGAGAAATTCTGTGTTTAATGTTAGAAAGTTTTGTTTGAACAAATGCATAGCAAAAATACCTGAACGGTTCAAACAAAAGCAATGTCATCATACTATTATAAGTCATAACATGCATTCACCTCTTCTGGAATCATAAAATATACACTTCTGTCCATAAATGTTTATCTAGTTGGGTTAATGAGGACATAATATAGACATCTATCATTTTCTATATGATGTGAATTATAATGACTACACACTAATTAAACCCTAACCATAAAAAATATATACTTTTGTCCCCAAAGCATATCTACAACTAATACAAACACATAAGCAGACACACATATACTTACTGTAATGGCAGAGACAGAAGATAAGATATAGTATGTGTGCGTTCTGAGACAAACAGATCCATGCAGGCCTCATTAGACTGATTTCTCCATGTATTTAATACAAGTTACATATGATTGTCTTTATAGCTATGTCATAACTCTAGACTTTCACCGTGTCCTCCTCTGGTATTCTTTCTGTTTGCTGCATGCTTCCTTATGCCAGTCTTTGCGTGTCCATATTTTCTTCTGAGTTGTTTTCTCTTTCTCTTTCAGTATTTGCTCCCTTTTGCTCTTTTTCCTGTCTGATCTGTTCATTCAACAAGTCTTATCCACTTGCAGGCGATACTGATCAGACCGGTTCAACAGCCTGTGAAAACACACATGCACACGCACTCACACACACGCACTCACACACACACACACACACACACACACACACACACACACACACACACACACACACACACACACACACACACACACACAAAGTGTACTCACGTGTGCCACAGCATACTACTTACTGCACAGTATTAAATTGTAGGTTTTTTTTCAAAGTGAACATATTGTTACTGAAAATGTATTGGAACAGTATTGATGGGTGAAGTTGATTTTAGGTAATGATTTAACAAATAACAATAAACCTTATGATTGTTCAAAACTTTTATATATATATATATATATATATAAAAAAAAATCCAAATAGTGTTCTTTGAAAAAAACAAAAAGTACACCTCTACTGTGGTACCACTACTCTAAAAGTGGTTAAAATGTAATAGAAATTGAGCTATTAATATTAATTAAACTAAATATTATGTGCCAGAACAAATGCAAGTAAAACAATAAAAAAATTCATTAAAAAAAATCTTCATTTGTGTTTTCCCAAGATGACCGAAGGTCTTACGGGTTTGAAACGACATGAGGAAGAGAAATTAATGACAGAATTTTAATTTTTTGGTGAACTGTCCCTTTATAATCAATGACATCCCTTGTAATTGAAATGGACAGCACAGAATACTATATTGCCAAATTCAGAGAGTGGGCTTTGCAATGAACAAACATGGCTTCTGGCTGTTCGACTTCTATGTAAGTAAGTAAGCTTTATTTCTATAGCACCTTTCATAGACAGAAGGCCACAAAGTGCTTCACAACAGAAAAATTACATCAAAAATATACACATAATATAAAAGGCCAAGACAATACGAGATCATATCAACCCAAAGGTAGCTCATTTGAAACCTGAACAAATAGATGAGTCTTTAGTTTACACTTGAAGGTATCAACACAGTCAATAGAGAGCAAAGAGGGCGGAAGATCGTTCCAAAGCCTAGGAGCAAATCACCAATCAAAGGATCGGTCACCTCTAGTACGAAAACGAGTGCGAGGAACCTTCAGCAGATTCTGATCCACAGACCTCAGAGTCCGCACAGGGATGTAGGGCTGGATCAGATCACTGATGTAAAAATGAGCCTGACCATGCAAGGCTCTAAAAACTAAAACCAGAATTTTAAACTTCATCCTATAGGACACTGGCAACCAATGCAGTTCTTTTAGAATAGGGGATATATGAGTCCTCCTATTTGTACGGGTCAGAATTCTGGCTGGAGAGTTTTGCACTAATTGCAGTCGAGAAAGCTCCTTCTTGTTTAGACATGAGAATAAACTATTACAGTAGTCTAAACGCGAAGACACAAAAGCATGAATGATGAGCTCCAAATCATTTCGTGAGACCATACTTCTAAGTTTAGCTATTTTCCTTAATTGAAAAAAGCAGTTCCTAGTCAGCTGCTAATGACAAGTCTTTGTCCAAGATAACTCCCAAATTTCTAAGACTTGGCTTAGCAGACTGGCCTAATCACCTATGTGTGTTTGGACACCACTGACAGAGCCGGCCATGTTAGCGGCTCCATCGTAACACTGACCACGAAGATCAGAGAGATCTAAAGCTAAATCGAATGAAAGCATCCTTGATTATCGACACAATAGAAGCAGCATCTTCAACTGGGTTTTCATAGAAACCAATGAAATCCTCATGAACAACAAAGTCATGTGAAACATGTAGAATAACAAATTAATTTAGTTCCTTCATGGAAATATCAGTTGTACTGTCAAGTATTAGAGTCTAAGGAGAATACGGGGATGTAGTCTATCACTCTGAGCCGCGGCTATATGTGCTGCAGCGGTTTTATTCGCTGAGATCAGAAATCGATCAGTTTATGAAAGAGAAGGGCCGACCTCTTCATGAACCGAGTGACAATCTGCGGCTGGCCGACCTGGCATTTTTAGTTGATCTCAAGGGTGTAACTTTGGTTTGAGAAGTGGGGGGGACACAAAGTGGGGGAAATTATTTTCGATTTGAATCCCATTTCCTGCATTTACAGACATTTAGGGACAATGGTGATGCAAAATCCAGGAAATCATTTGATTATAATGATAAATTCTGCCAAAAATAATACTAGGCTATCTATGTATATAAGAAAAAGTTGTCTTTATTGTTTAATAGGGGCCGATCGCCAAGACTTAAGAAAATAATTTTATAAAGTAAAAAATGTTAGCTATTAATGTTTTGTGTGTAAATAAAATTTAAATAATGTGAGACTCAATTTCCACTGTAATGTAGAAACAACATAAAGACAGAATAATGTCTCGATGAAATTAGGCTTCATTTTATTAGGCTTCAAAAAATAGTGAAAAAAGTGAACTTAAAACAAACCTCACATAAACCCATAATAGATGTCATATTATGTTGACTTTCTGTCTAACAGCTGTGCAAGTTGTCTAACATGTATGAAATATACAGACATTTCAGAAAGTTTATAAAACGGCATAAATTATAAATTAAATATTAATTTAAATAAATTAATTTAAAATATTTTATTTGATGAATCCGTTCTTTAGTCAAGAGCAGTTAATAAATTTCTCTTTTCCTTTTGTTCTTTGGTTAACTTTACTGACAGAGAGAATGTGTGGCTGCTGTCACTTTAAGATCTGCCGCTGCTGACAGGATCTCACGCGTCTCATTCTCTCACAACTCTTTACTTCCATTTAAGATTCTATTTAACTAATTTAACACTGTTCTTGTGGGATACTCGACAAAACGGACATGTTGGCATAAATGTGTGTGTGTTATTGTTAGGTTCTGTCTTGACTACTTCGTTGCTGACAGAAAATGCAGCGGTTTAAAGTGGACTCGTTTTCATGGTAGGCCTACAGAATGTTTATTTTTTAGTAAGCTACACAGAATGTTCTACATTAATATATTTAGCTAACACAGTGACTGTGTCACAGTCTGAAGTTATTAAGCAGCAGTGTAGCTCGCCTCAGTCAACGTAACGTTAAGGCTAACATCAACAGGTGTAACGTTAGACAGAAAATATGATTATCCTGACCTGAGCAAATTTACTGAATCAACCAAATCACATCTCCTTTCTTTCTTTTCATCCATGATGACATTAAAGTCACCTGTTGTTGTTTCTGGCGTTGCGCCGCAACCGCTAACGTCATTCCTGCTCATTAGAACTTTCAGTGAGCTATTTTTAGAGTGCACGCGAAGTTCCTGGACGCGCGCGTCGACACAGGCTCGGTCCTGCTTCTCCGTTGCGATGACGGCGTGCGGTTTAAAATCATAACAAACGAATTTGAAAGTGGGGGGGACACAAACGGGATTTTGAAAAGTGGGGGGGGGACATGTACCCCCGTCCCCATAGGAAATTACGCCCCCATGGTTGATCTTACTCATCATCTGAATACACTGAACAAGAACCTACAAGGCCAAGAACAGCTGGTGCCACACCTGTATGCGCACATGAAAGCCTTCTGTGTAAAGCTCCGCCTGTTTGAGACACAACTACAGAGCTTTAATGCTGCACACTTCCCTGCGCTGTCTGAAATCAAGTCTGCTTTTCCAAAGGCCGACCTTTCTGCTAAAAAGGAGAAATATGTGTCTGTGATTGCATCTCGCGTGACAGAATTCAACCAGCGTCTCCAGGATTTTTCTGTCATTGAGAAACAAATCAAGCTGTTCTCGACCCCCTTCTTGATGGATGCAGAAGAAGTGGAAGAGAGTCTGCAGTTAGAACTGATTGAAAGGCAATGTGATGATTCTCTGAAGAGTCAACATCAGCTTCTCTCTCTCCCTGACTTCTATCAGAGTTTGGATAGTGCCAAGTTTCCTCTGATGAGACGCCACGCAAAAAGAATGATGATCCTGTTCGGCTCAACAAACATTTTCAAGGTTAAATCAGAACAAAAGCAGACTGAGAACCAGAATGGCTGATAGCCATCTCTGTGAAGTCCTTCGTGTCTCAACCACCAAACTTTCTCCTGACATGTCAGCCATCCTTCAATCCAAAGGACAGCATCACTGCTCCCACTGAGTGCAATGTTCTTCACATTATAGGTGAGTTAGAAATAGGCTACACACTGTTACGACCCCCTGTGCCACCTGCAGGCCTGTAGATCCAGTGCACGGGCAGGGTTGCGCTTGCAGTTACAGTTTTTTACAATCGCTATGACAATTTTTTCAATACTTTTAACAAATTTCCTAAACTCTTAACGCACCAACACACCTACAACACACAATTTGCAAAACAGTTAATTTCATGCACAAAATCACACATTGTAAACTAAACTCCAACACTAATATTCAAAATACAGTAATACACTAGCAACAATACACTACCAAAACACTGCAAACATGTCTCAAAATCAAATCATTTTTCAAAAACACTAACATATGTTCTCGCCCAACATAAATATTTAGTCAGTCATTGCACAATGTCATAAAAACACGAACACCAGATGGAATTACAGAAACTGCATTACTTTATGTGTGTCAGGTATCCTTATGCATCAGACAGTATATTGTATTGATCATAGATTGTGTTTTGCACTGCAGTTTCTTTTGAATCCTCTCTACGTTTTTGTTTTGTTGGGTTTAGGTCTTTTGCTGCAGAAATTCAATAAAAAAGACCCATCTCAGAGTGCTTTATAGAATATACGGTTACTGTGATGAAAAAACGGAGACAGAGACAGAATTGCTGCAATAAATAAAATAAATAAAAATAAATTTATATATTTGCATAATTCAATCAGCTGTTTCTCAGTAACAATAGAATAAAATACAGGGGATATATTTGTGTTTCAATTCACAATATAAACCGCTGTTTACTTGACTTTAGCCTGGGTTAGGTTTAGAACATGGTGTTATCTGTTCTGACATACAGTGTTAAAGCATTGGTAAATTTGCCAGTAAAAATCCATTATTTTGGTCTTGTTTGAGGTTGTGTGTAAAAGAAGTTCAAGCATTTTAAATTTGTGTTAATTGTATGCATTTTTGTGTTAAAGCAACAAGAAATGTGTTTAGCTTACACAGACCGATGTAGTGCTAAAGAGTGTAAAGAGTTTAGGAAATTTGGTAAAAGTATTGAAAAAATTGTCATAGCGATTGTAAAAAAACTGTATTAACCCGACTCTTTGCAAACACACACAACTGACATTGTATTTTAAAACCTAAATTGTTTGTTGTGTTCCTTTTTATGTTGAGACTTTGAGTAACAAGCCAGGTCGTAAAAACACATTATTCATGTGTCAATATGTCACCTCTAGTGTGTGGCCCGGCCCTTTGTTTATTTTTCTGTATTTGGCCCTCACTAAAAAAAGTTTGGAAACCCCTATATTAGACTAAACAATCTATTATTCCTAATCTGTGCAGAAAGCGCTCTTGTAACCTCTGAGGCCGTTATATTAAGGAGCTCTGTATGTCATGGAAGCAGTATTTATCTCGCCTTTGCAAACTAAATTCCACTGTTGCACTGTCCCTTGCTCATAGTTTCAGTAATTTGACAAAAAGGCTGCCTGCGTCTGTACTGTGCCTGAATGGAAACCCTGCTCAATCAATAAACTGAATGATTCAAGGATTTTTATGGATGCTTCTTTTGCTTGTGCTTGCTCTTTTTGCTTTCCCGCCAGAATATGTGTGCTAACAGATGTACTTCTAGAGTAGTGAAGCCATGGCCTCCTTATGGCTTGAAGATGCCTCATGATCTCTATATACTTCTGGTCCATCCTTCCAGTTTGAAAACCCTATAACAGTGAAGGCATCACTGGTACATTTAGAGAATGTTATCAATTTCAGATCCATGGCTACTCTACATGTATAACTACATGTTTTTCCTTAAATCCACTCTAACCATTTTCAAATATTCTACCATGAAGGTTTGAACATGCTTTCTCCCTTCACTTTAGGAACTGCCACGTCTGATGGTTGGTTTGGCTGAAGATACACTGCCACTTACTAATCTTCTCTTTCCGATTCTGTTCTGTCCCTCCTCTCATGATCAGTGATGGATATGTCCCTATTGTGTCTCTTCCTAATGACAAATAAATGGACACTGTGATCTAACTAACTGAAGACTGACTTGGACTAAGCATTTAGAACAATTGCATCCCAGCTAACAGATTTTTGTTATAAGAATGTTCTCCAAATTTTCACTGTTGGTTCTGGGAACCTAATTTTTTTTCAGTTTGCTTGTTTAAAAAGGTATGATTTCCCTCAAACGTTCTTTCAAACTTAATTTTGATTAACAGTTCAACATTCTAGGAACGTTGATTTGTAACATTCCAAGAACTTAAAAATGTCCAGTTGCCTTAATGTTAATAGAATGCTATTTAAAGGTTAGTATGATGTTCCTAAAACATTCTTTCAATCATTCAAATACTTGCTGTGAACAAGCACTAGACAAGGCAAGGCAAGTTTATTTATATAGCACATTTCATAAACAGTGGTAATTCAAAGTGCTTTACATAGAAGAAATTAAAATAATCAAAAGAAATCAGAATAATTAAAACAGTTTTGAATAAAAATAAAATACAGTACGAACAGTCGGACGAACTGTGGTACAGTGCTCATTCAGTAAATGCACAGCTAAACAGAAGTGTTTTGAGTCTGGATTTGAATGTGACTGTAGGAGCAGATCTGATCTCTTCTGGAAGCTGGTTCCAGCTGCGGCTGGCATAGTAGCTAAAAGCAGACTCGCCATGCTTAGAGTGAACCCTTGGTGTTTCTAGCTGATGTGATACTAGTGATCTGAGTGATCTGTTGGGTTTATATTCAGTGAGCATGTCTGAAATGTATTGAGGTCCTAGGCCTAAATTTAGTGATTTATATACCAGTAACAATACTTTAAAATCAATCCTAAATGTAACGGGGAGCCAGTTTAAAGACTTAAGGACTGGTGTGATGTGTTCATATGTTCTGGTTCTGCTCAGCATTCTGTATTAGCTGCAACTGTCTTATGGTGTTTTTGGGAAGGCCAGTGAGGAGTCCATTACAATAATCCACCCTGCTGGTGATGAAAGCATGCACAAGTTTCTCTAAGTCTTGACTGGAAATGTGACACCCCAAAGTATGTGCACATTTTCGGTAAAGTGTTAATACATTAAGCAAAATTGGATTGTTATTTATGTGAACTAAAAAGAAATGTGGAACTTGAAAGTGAATCAGTACAGGATCGGTGTAGAAATATAGTTTGTTGTTGTGGTGAGAAGACGGGACTCTTATTATGAAAAGTGAAAGGAGGACTCTCATATAGGAGCTGTGTGCGCCTGCGCCCTCACATCTGCTGAGGATTTAGTGCGACGTGACACTGTGGCTCCTGTCTCATCAATTTTTCCTATTATTTTGCAGAACTGTCTTATCTGTATACTGAGCCTTCCGCGTGGGGCCTGTAACAGATTTGTGGGGGCTCGTCCGGGATCGACTCCTGATGTCCAGGAAAGTCGATCAATAAAACCTGATCCTGAGGACCAACAGAGGGTGGACACTGATGCGGTGATCCTACAGACAAGAGGACGTCAGTGAGAAGAGAGGTTCAGAGAGCTGGTGACTGCAAGGGTGGCTCGTGGGACTGTGACACAGGAGGTCATCATGGCTGATCGGGTACGCAAGGGTCTGGTGTGGGACATCAGAAAGAGGCTACTCGACCTGTCTGCTGTTGAACTGTTTCAAGTCGCCAGAAGCATCGATACAGTACTATTTCCCCCACACACATCTCTGCAGACCACATAATCAATACAGACACTGTGCACGTAGAATCACCCAACACTACATCTGACCTAGAGAAAGCTCAAGGATTAGTTACAGACCCGAAGACCAACCCTACTGACAGACATTCAGATTTCGAGGAGCTGAGTAGGAAACTCCTTCAGTATCTTACACCACATTCTAACACCAACACATCTGTGATGCCCAACAGCGAGGCGCCTTTGTATAGTAAGCATGTTGAACGTGCCTCACGGGGAATCACTGAGAATGTAGTCTCTCTACGAGACCTCTCAAACCTACAACGGCGTGAATTTAAGATACAAGGGGGACAAATAGGTGATATGCATCTGACATCACATATGCCAGTGTGTGCCGACAGATTGACAATGGAGTCAAAGAGAATTTCAGTGAAGCTGAATTGATCAGGGGAATACTGCGTGTGATTAAGCCAGGTAACTTCAAAGAAATGATTATGAATAAAGAAGATATGACAGTGGAAGAGCTTAAGAAGTTCCTCCAGTCACACTTAGGAGACAAAAGTAGCACAGAGTTATTTCAGGAGCTAATGTGTGCTAAACAGATGGAAACAGAAACACCCCAACAGTTCTTGTACAGGGTGATAGGCCTTAAGCAGAAAATACTCTTTGCGATCAAACAGTCTAATACGGATGTGAGATACGGTCCAGCCACAATCCAGGATGTATTTCTGCATACTATATATCAGGGCCTGGGGCACAAGTATAAAGATGTCAGGAGTGAGCTCAAACCTCAGCTGGCTGATCACAATATCACAGATGAAGCAATCGTGAGAAATGTGATGAAAATCACTAATGATGAGCACGAGCGAGCGCGAAGGTTGGGTTCGACATCTCGTCCCAAGCCAAACACTGCAAACTGTGCTCAACTTGAAAGTGAGCTTGACAGAGGAGTGAAAGAGGCACCTGGTCAGAAAAGTAAAAGTGATTCAATAATGCAACTTACTGCTCGCATTGATGCACTCACCAGCATGGTCGACTCCATGCGACAGTCAACGCTGAAGCCACAACCTGAGCACACTTGTCAATGTTTTGCTAGAGGTCACTCTCCGCAGCAAGGGACTAGACTCCGAGGTTGTCCCAGATGTCTCGAAACTGGACAACAGGGCTGCACTCATTGTCTCCTCTGTGGCGAAGAAGGGCACCGTGCTCGAGGATGTCTTCGGAAGCAAAGGCAGCAGGGAAACGGGCGACGGGCACTGTTGAGGGACGAACAGTGACCCAACCCGCGAGGTCCCAAAGCTCAGAGGAACTCAAGTTAGGAACACAACTGAACTCCGTGAAGCATAAATCTGAAAAAACATCTCCCTGCCGTAACAACCAAACGCTCAGTGAAAAAGCGATGTATTAAGGTGTTAACAGTCCATCGCCCTCTGGAACCAAGAAGGACAATATTGTTAAGTTGATAGGAAAGAAAGCGTTGACTCATTGTAACCTAAATGGCCTCGCGGTGACTGCCTTGCTTGATACTGGGGCTCAAGTCAGCATAATAGACCAAGCTTGGAAAGACAAATACTTACCCACTGTAGAAGTGAGGCCCCTGGTGGAGCTAATGGGTATGACGGAGAAGTTAGAAGAGTATGCTGTCAACGGAGATATAATACCCTTTGAGGGGTGGGCTGTCATTACTGTCAACTTGCAAGAGAACGACAACCCCGACCTTTCAATTAATGTTCCTTTTCTGGTGAGCCACATCGCATTCGAGAGGCCGCTGCTTGGTTTCAATGTGGTGGAAGAGCTGATTCAGGGCCAACCAGAGCGGTTAGTTCCTACCTTAGTTTCATTGCTCTCCAGTGCAATAGCAGTATCAAGTGATCAAGCTCAGACCCTAGTTAGTTTTGTACAAACTCCCGAACAAAGCGAACAGTGGGGACGTCTGAGAATAAACCAAGATGGTGTTCTGATACCGACAGGACAGGTGGCGTGGGTAAAATGCAGATTACCACCCAATATGGTCCAGTCGGGCACAGTAGCCCTGTTTGAGCTAGATGATAATAATGTGCAATTGGAGCGGCTGGATATGGGTGAAGGCCTTCTGGAAGTCCCGAACTCGGGAAAGTCCATATGTAGCGGTCCCTATCGGCAACCACTCCACTCATGGCATTACTCTACCTCGCAACATGATCCTAGGGTGCGTCCATCCTGTTGAAACGGTGTTGGAAGCAGATAAGCCCAGGGAGACAAAAGCCAGTGGGAGGAGTCAGGGTGCATCTGCAGCGGTGGTGGTGTAAAGCTCAACATTGTGGCACCCAACTGTCGATCTCAGTCATCTGAGTGAGGATCAGCAAACAGTGGTTAAGCAAATGCTATATGAGGAGTTTGCATCCTTTGCCCGGGACGGGAACGATGTTGGCTGCATCCCTAATCTTCAAATTATCAATCTCAAAGATGTTTTACCAGTACAACGTGCCTATTCCTCGATACCTAAGCCTTTGTTCAAAGAAGTCAAGGATTATATCCAAGACCTTCTAGCAAAAGGGTGGATTGTGAAATCGAAATCCCCTTACTCTGCTCCAGTGGTTTGCGTCCGTAAGAAGGATGGTTCACTGCGCTTATGTGTAGTGTTGTAAACTTCTTCCTTCTTCAGTGTAGAAAAACTCAGAAGCGAAAACCAGGAGACTTATTTAAGCAGGATTCTTTATTTGCTGTAGTCTGCTTCGTAGCCAAGTCAAGTCAAGTCTAAATCTAGTCTTTTAAATTGTAGTTTATATACATTTCAAGGGGGAGGGATTACATTGTGATGAACAAAGCATGTAAATGAGCTGAGACATGAGAACAGGAAAGGCATAGACTTCTCGTACTGAGATGAAACAAATGGTCTCAGTAATAAAATAACAGGTGTTCAAACTTGCTCAGCATGACTCTTCACCCGGTAAACAACGAGAACAGGAAAAGCCTAGCCTTCTCGTACTGAGATGGGACAGTCAGGAATATCCCGCTGGGAACCCCTACCGTTTGCAGAGATTTCCTGGTCTCATCATTTCTAAACTTTCTCAAAATAAAATACTATTGTATTGGAAATCTAAATTAAACATTTAAATACATTTGTAATCCTAAATTTCCCCCTTTGAGAGTTCTAAATAACTCTCACAAAATACAAATTTAGACACTTAAAAGTTAATTCTTGTAACTTGTGATTGTTACAGGCACAGGCTTCTGTGTTGCTGTTTCTGCAATTGCATGCTGACACAGAAACAAACATGCAAATTTAGGGTCCGTGAAGTTCTTAAGGGTAATAGTCTTTTCTGTTTGGATCTGTCATTTCTTTGTGAGGGGCGTGAGTCATTTGTTGAATGAAACACTTGATACTGTGGACGCATAGATAGTACGCTAGTAGAAGAAATAACAGCAGAATTGCTATTTCCTTTATTCATATCCACAGTTTACCTAACAAGTTTCCGAACCATGAAGAATTATCTTCAGTCATCTGGTGTAATTTTGCTGAAAGATCAAGAATGTCTTGTTGGATTTTGTTCAAGTTCTCTGTTGGATCCATTAAAACCCGGTGCAGCACTCAGGTCCGATGATGGTGCAGGCTCCTTGCGTTGCTAGAATGTAATCTAAGGCCACTCTGTTCTGTAAGATCATTATCTTGTGCGAAGCGAGAGTGTCTGTGATGTTACTGGTACGACAATCTTGATCATGTTGATTGATGACTGAAGGTTTCGTATGTGAGTCTCTGCGTTGTGTATTTTTTTCTTTTTCTTTTCTTTATCCTTTTGTGATAGTTGGCTCGGAAGTGGGTCAAGTTGTTTCTTGAGGTTTTCTTGTGGCTTCATACGCAGATGACAAGGTCAGTGCGTATGGGTCTCGGGAAGTCATCAGTGGTATCTGCACAGAGTAAGAAAGAAAACAAAAGACAGGAGAGCAGTATTTGTTCAAACACTAGGGTTGTAAACTTTTCAGAGTCTGCTAAGCAGTAGAGCAGTATTTGTTCAAACACTAGGGTTGTAAACTTTTTCTGGGTCTGCTATTGTCGTTCCATCTTTCCCTATTTCTTAATTAATTTGACACCTAAAGAACGCAGTGAGGTGAGGATGGATTAATGGATGGGAAGGCCTATGAGGGATTCTTCACCGAAGGTTGGCCACCGACGCCTGTTGCAATCGGTTCTTCCCTCGGCTCCCCACTGGTTCGTGTCCTATCCTATCCCTGTAGGTGGGGGAACACTTTACAGTGTGTACAATGAGTCCAGGTTTTCCTTCCCTGACACAATACTGCAGCTGCTGTAATCAACATCACTTGATGTGGCCCATGTCACTTTGGTTCTAATGGAGGAAACGTCTTTGTACAGATCAATTATTGATTCAGGAGGCATCATTTTCTTCTGTGCTGCACTACCTGAACACACTTGTACAGTTGCATAGAAACAAGCCTGTTTAGCTGCCATATCAGCAAGAGCATTACCTTTAGCTTCCGTAGTATTAGTTGTGAGAAGTGCTTTCTAATTTGATCACTGCTAATTTCTTTGGAAGTTTCATGGGAAACATTAGATCTTTCACTAATTCAGCATGCTTAATGGGGGATCCCGGAGAAGTTAGAAACTGCCTGGTTTGCCAAATGACACCAAAATCATGAATTACCCCAAAAGCATATCTGGAATCTGTGTAGATATTAGCAACTGATCCTGAAGCTAGCGTGCATGCTCTTGTTAGGGCTACTAGTTCTGCAGCTTGAGCTGAAAAATGATCTGGAAGACGTCCTGAAGCTAACACTTCCGTGGTGGACGTTACTGCATAACCTGCTCGTCTGTTACCTTCAAGTACTTGAGCTGAACCGTCAACAAACAACTCAAATTCTGAATTCTCTGTGGGAGTTTCTTTTACTTCACTCATAGGTGTATATGTAAGCGTAACACAATCGTGTGTCATTTCTCCTTCATCCTCTAACAAAACTTCAGTCATAGCAGACATCATACATGAGGATGGGTTCTTGACTGGTTCACGCTGTAAAACAATGTTCGGGGCTGTGGGGGTAGTTAACCAATTTCTCCAATGGGAGGAGGTGACAGAAGTTTCTTTTGTTTCATTCATCAGGTGTGGACACTGCATGAAGGCATTTTACATTTACAGTCTGACCTAACACCATTACTGATAAAGGGCCTATGCTGTAGCATAACATTTAAGGCTGTGAGTTTACTTAACCAGTGTTCCCCAAAGGAAGGGTGAGATAGTCACTTTCCTTTTGTTCTATTAAACAAAAACAGAAGTCTTTTATCTCTGTTGCAAGTTAGTGGGGAAATTAAGCACTCACAGCCCAAATGGTTAACACGTCAACCAGCTGCCCCAGTTTAATGATGAGGGGAGGGGCTGCTTCAGAGTAGCAAGCAGACTGAGTAGGAGCTGAGTAACATTGTTAACTTGTTTAAAGTTATTTTTGTTTTTCCTACACTCTTTTCCCCAATGTCCATGTTTACCACAATAATAACAACTACTGCCCTCTCGCTTAGGACATTTGCGTTTCTGTTGATTCTCTGTGTTGACCTTAAAGGATGCTGCTGCAATTTTTACTCTTTCCTTTACATCAGAGTCTCTTTCCCATGCAGCCAAACTGTCTAAGTTGTTTTGTATGGTTCTAGTGGACCATGTTAAGTCTAAGAAAGGCAATGCTTTTCTATGTTCTGACAACAGACCATCAAACCATGTGCGAACTAGGGGACCATTATCTTCTAGCACCTTCTCTGAAGTGTCAGCTATACCAATTTATGCTGCTGCTGACTGGCAAAATCTTTGAGTGTACTCACTAACAGTTTCACCCTTCTTCTGTAAACAACTAGTGATCTTCGACCAGTCAATTTTGGGTCCAACAATGTTCTTCAACGCTTTCAGAACTCCCTCTCTCAATTCATCTTTTCTGGCATGTTGTAGTTCAGAAGTAACAGCAGACTCAAAACTGTTGAATTCAGATTCAGTTAGAATTTGTGACATCAGCTGTGTGACTTCTGCCAACGACATGTCGTAAAGACGCATTTTACTGATCAATGCCCTTCTAAATTCAGAAACATCAGTGCGTACTGAAGGTAAGCTTTGGGATAGTCTTTCTATGTCTCTAGGTCCGAGTGCTTTGGCAACAGCTTGGTTTTGGACAACAGAAGAGTTGGGAGGAACACTTTCAGTTCTCTCAATTCCCTGAGATCTTCTTGTGACACATACCTTTACTGAATCTACAGGCTTATCAGTTACTGATGGGATGTCTACATCTGTTTCAAAGAATGCTTGTAAGTCAGGATAAGTTTCATCTGACTGTTGGTCTTCTGAGTCACATTTGGTTGAGGCCTTGTTATGGCTCACCTTTGTCTTGAAACAGGACACTTGAGTCTGCAATTGTTTGTTTTGTTCATTTAACTTATCAATACACCTAGTTTGTTCTTGTGCAATGGATAAGCTATATTCTCTATGGCAACAGATTATGCCTTTCATGTTTTTCTTTCTGATACATGCACCTAACACCTTCTTGCATTCTTCAATAGACCAAATCTTATCTGGATGAATCTCATATTTCTGTGTTAGTTCTTGTCTAACTTTTTCAGTGACTATTAGATCCATCTGTTCTCCTAACAGTGTTTTAAATTCGCTATCTGACCACAAAGGGTTAGCAAGACCACCTTTTTTAGTTGTTGAGATTAGTCTAGCACTTTTCTTAATCATTTTGTGGATTTCTTTGTTACCACACAAACACTCGTTAACACAGATTACTGTTGTTAATGCTAACCTTCTCTGCCTAAAGCAAAGGATACACAAATTACTAGCAATTTATGCTAAAATCTTCCCTGCCTGAAAAAAACATTTGCCACTTCCCTGGCAAAGCAGAGGATAAAACAATATTAACATGTACGTTAATCTTCCCTGCCTGAAAACAGAGGGTACAATATATTAGCACTTGATGCTAATCTTCCCTAATTTTATAGAGGATAAAACAAACAAAAACACTAAATCTTCTCTGATCAAAAGAGGCTACACTCGATAACACAGTTAACCTTCCTTGCCCAGAGCAAAGGGTAACACACAAAATATTAGCACGTTACACTAATCTTCTCTAAAAGGAAATGCAAAGGATCTTTCACCTTCCTAACTTTTAGAGGATAAACACATCCCTGTTTGAACAGAGGTTCACCAATATTAACACGTCATGTTAACCTTCCCTGCCTGAAAACAGAGGGTACATTTCATCTCTAAAGCAACTTTAGAGGATAACTTTAGTTAACAAACCCTACAGCTGTCTGTTAACTTCTTCTCTGATGGCACAGAGGATAATTTTTACTGGTTTTTCAACGGTTCTTTGAATGGAGTGAAACTCACCAAATTTTTGTTGTATGGAAAAATTCCGCCTGGAAACTCAGTCAGAGATCTTTGTTGAGCTTGGTTCTGGAACTCAGTTAGCTTTGTTGAGATCTTTCTGGATTCAAAAGATTCAGTCTGGAACTGGAAAGTCAGATCTTTGTTGAGATCTTTGAGCTTTGAAGTTTCAAAAGTTCATTCTTTGTTGAGTTTCAGTTTCTCCATCCGGGTCACAGGCACCATCTGTTGTAAGCTTCTTCCTTCTTCAGTGTAGAAAAACTCAGAAGCGAAAACCAGGAGACTTATTTAAGCAGGATTCTTTATTTGCTGTAGTCTGCTTAGTACCCAAGTCAAGTCAAGTCTAAATCTAGTCTTTTACATTGTAGTTTATATACATTTCAAGGGGGAGGGATTACATTGTGATGAACAAAGCATGTAAATGAGCTGAGACATGAGAACAGGAAAGGCATAGACTTCTCGTACTGAGATGAAACAAATGGTCTCAGTAATAAAATAACAGGTGTTCAAACTTGCTCAGCATGACTCTTCACCCGGTAAACAACGAGAACAGGAAAAGCCTAGCCTTCTCGTACTGAGATGGGACAGTCAGGAATATCCCGCTGGGAACCCCTACCGTTTGCAGAGATTTCCTGGTCTCATCATTTCTAAACTTTCTCAATATAAAATACTATTGTATTGGAAATCCAAATTAAACATTTAAATAAATTTGTAATCCTACAGTAGATTATAGGCTCCTCAATAAGAAGACCGTACCAGACAGACACCCGTTGCCAAGGATTCAAGACCTGATTGATACCCTGGGGGGGGTATTCTTGGTTCAGTATCCTCGACCAGGGAAAAGCGTATCATCAGGGTTTCATAGCCGAGGGTTCTAGGCACATGACTGCTTTTATCACTCCGTGGGGGTTATACGAGTGGGTGAGGATTCCTTTCGGTCTGTCAAATGCACCGGCGGCATTCCAGCGTAGTATGGAGGAGATGCTGAATGATCTAAGAGATGAGTCCTGTGCTCCGTACCTGGACGATGTGTTGTTTTATGCACGGTCATTTGAGGAACATGTAGAAGTAATTCGAAAAGTCCTCCAGACACTTAGGCGCCATGGAGTAAAACTTTGCCCTGAGAAGTGTGAACTCTTCCGCCAGGAAGTTCGGTACGTAGGTCGCTTGGTATCGGCCAAAGGAGTGAGAATAGATCCTCGCGATCTCGAAGCAGTGGCGTCGCTCAAGAGTAACCAACCACAGACAGTAGGGGAGGTACGGAAACTCCTTGGATTCCTTGGATACTATCGTCCTTACATACAAGATTTTTCACGTGTGGCGAAACCAATTTATGAACTACTTCAGACCCAGCAAGGAGTAACAACACGTCAGTATAGTCAAAGTAAGAAAAAGGGTCCCCAGATGCCCTCTCGAACGCCAGTGCAATGGACCAGTGAGCACCAGAAAACACTCGACCTGCTGATTGACATGCTGGTAAATCCGCCTGTCCTGGCGTACCCGGACTTCAATCTCCCATTCGTGCTACACACTGATGCATCAGAAAGGGGCCTTGGGGCTATCCTCTATCAGCACCAGGATGGAAGGTTGCGGGTCATTGCATTTGGTTCCAGAACCCTGTCTCCAGCTGAACGGAACTACCAACTGCATAGTGGGAAGCTGGAGTTTCTTGCATTAAAGTGGGCACTATGTGAAAAGTTTAGGGACTACTTGTTTTACGCCCCCCACTTTACCATTTTCACTGACAATAATCCTCTAACTTATGTGATGAGCACTGCAAAATTGAATTCAGTAGGCCATCGTTGGGTGGGAGAACTGTCAGATTTTCGCTTTGATATCAAGCATCGACCGGGCAAAGCGAACATCGATGCCGAGACACTGTCACGCCTTCCCCTTGATATGGAGAAATATGTCAGAGGATGCACAGAAGACTTGTCAACAGAAGTGGTGCGAGCGGTTTGGGATGGAACTCACGCTGCCAGGAAGAAGGATGTGGCTTGGGTTGCAGCACTCGGAATGACTTACGAAGATGCAGATCGACTATTCCCTGTCCAGCTGCTGCCGTCTGTAAGCAAGGTCGAAATCGCTAAAGCTCAAAGGGATGATCCAGTGATCTCCGGGGTGATGGAGATGAAAGAGACCGATGAGATGCCGGACAAAAACAGGAGAAGACAGGTGATGGGTCCAGCTAGAAAACTCTTACGAGAGTGGAGCAAGCTGTCGTTGGAAGATGGGTGCCTGTACAGACACGTGACTGGAAGAAAACAGCTTGTGCTGCCAACCAAATACAGACAACTTGCCCTGGAGTACTTACATGATAGGATGGGACATGTCGGCCAAGAAAGAGTAATACACTTAATGAGGGAGAGGTTCTACTGGCCACATATGAAGAGAGAAGTTGAGGAGTACATCACAAAGAAATGTCCATGCATCAAAGCAAAGAAACCAGTGACTCACGTCCGAGCGCCAATGGGGACTATAACTTCCAGCTCGCCTATGGAACTGGTTTGTATCGACTACCTGCACATGGAGCAGAGACAGGGAGGGTATGAGTATATACTAGTGGTCATAGACCATTTCACGCGATTCGCTCAAGCCTACCCAACGAGAAACAAGTCAGGAAGGACAGCAGCAGAGCGGTTGTTTAATGATTACATCCCTCGGTTCGGTTACCCAGGGAAGTTACACCACAATCAGGGCAGAGAGTTCGAAAATGAGCTGTTCCGAAATCTCCGACAACCGGCTGGGGTACGTCACTCGAGAACATCCCCCTACCATCCTCAAGGGAACCCAGCTGAGAGATTCAACCGGACTCTCCTGCAAATGCTCCGAACGATGGCGGAGAAAGAAAAGGCAAAGTGGAAAGATCACCTACCCCAGATGGTGCATGCCTATAATTGCACTCGTCATGAGTCAACAGGATACCCTCCATTCTACCTGCTGTATGGACGGCACCCTCGCCTCCCCATTGACTTAATATTCGGATTGGTTGAAGAGCATGAGGGACAAACGCCCGGAGGATTCGCCGAACAGTGGGCTAAAAGGATGGCCGAGGCATATCAAATCGCAAGTGAGAACAGCAGACAGGCAAGTGCACGAGGCAAAGCCCAGTACGACCTCAAAACCAAAGGAGTAGTGCTAAGACCTGGGGACAGGGTACTAGTAAGGAACCTGAGTGAGCGTGGAGGCCCGGGAAAACTCAGGACATACTGGGAGAAAGCCATCTATGTGGTAAAAAAACAAGTGGCCGAGAACCGGTGTATAAGGTGAGCCCCGAGAATGGAGGTACGAAGGGAACATGCTATAATACGATAATACGATGTATTATTGTTACAACAACTTGATAATATGCACACGAGATCTGTACTGTAAGTGTATATGTTCATGCCGCAGATATTTTGAGTAATGACGTTCAGGGTTGTGAATATGTTGAATATATGCAGACTGTCCGCCATTGGGTGAACGCGGTAACACGAGGTCATGGTGAAATGAGGGTAAATCGATTCAGATTGACTCCAGTTACAAGGTTAAAGTGTTCATTATGAGTTTACGTTAAAATTGTGTTTGTTTATTAAGCTATGTAAGCATATAAAGATCGGATGCACTTTCTCAGTCAATTGTTTCAGACATACATTCAGCTGATGCAATTTTGTGTTAATTCCTGCCGTAGCAGAAAGGAAAATTAATGTTAAATATGTAACATTATGGTACATATGTTTATCAGGGTATTAGTCCTTAAAAGATTCAGTCATTTGTAATTATGTTACATACATAAACTATTCATTTGACTCATGTGAGTAGATGTACAAGAGTGTTGTGAAAAGCTAAAATGTATTAGTTTTGTGAGAGAAAAGTGAAAATGTGAGATTTGAGTTTCTGTTGAATAATATGGAAAAAAGAGAAAACTAACACTTGTATAAACAGAATAAGAGAAACAAGAAACATAATTTAATGCTTTATTATAAAACAATGTAAAAGAAAACATTGAATAAACACATCTGCTGAGGATTTGGTGCGACGTGACACTGTGGCCCCTGTCTCATAAATCGAGAAGAAAGTCTGTCTAGCTTTGCCTAGTTTCTTATTGAAAGCATGGATGCTGTCTTTGTAGATGTTATAATGGACTACAAGTTTTGTCTTCCGCCACATGCACTCTGCATATTTTTCACTGCTGCTGAGTTTCTCCAAGGTGCTTTTTGTCTGCCATCCTTTTTCCTGACTTTCACAGGAGCAATATCATTAATTACACTCTTAATTTTTGAGTTAAAAGAATCAAGGAGAAAATCAACAGTCAGCAGATATGCTTGGTGTTAAAGATATAGCCTTCATAAAAAGTACACTAGTGTTTAAGCATCTCTTCTTGACAGACACAGATCCAGCTTCAATGGCAGGAGAGATCAATATATCAAAGAAAATACAGAACTGATCAGACAGTGCTACATCCTTAATAACAATCGATGAAATGTTTAGACCCTTACTGATAAGTAAATCTAGAGTCCGTCCACGATTATGTTTGGGTCCATGTACATGCTGAGTCAGATCAAAAGTTTTTTAAACAGTTTTGATTTCTTTTGCCATATTGGTTTCTGCGTTATTTATGTGAATGTTAAAATCTCCAGCAATGACAAAACAGTCAAACTCAGAGGCAATTGTTGATAAAAGTTCTGTAAATTCCTCAGCAAAGGCTGGAGAGTATTTTGGAGGCCTCTAAACAATGATAAGTAAAATGCGTGGAGTACCTTTTAACATAATATCCAGATATTCGAAAGACGGGTAATTCCCCAATGATATTTGCTTGCATTGATAGATCTGTGGCGTGATACGGCACAGCAAATGGAGATGATTGTCCATTGTGCAATGGAGATGAAAGGGTTGTTCTCTTATAACACCTCTCCCTACGTAAAGGAGCAATACTATTGGTATTGAACCCAGTTAAAAAGTAGCCGACTACGCCACCTAGGCTATTTACTGAAACCCAGGACCCAAATTCACCAGTAGATTGAATTACAAAATCATTTATTACCATAAAATCAAGATGATCTAATTATTAAAACACATTGTCAAAAAGAGCTGCAGTCCTTAGCACAGTCTGGTATGATGTCCTTATGGTCAATGAATAAATGTCCTGGGTTGGTCCCACCACACGTAGATCTCCACAGATCCAGACAGTAGTTTACTGGAAGGAAAAGAAGAAACAACTACCAGTATCTCTAGTCCAATGCAAATAAAAGCTAACGTTAGCCTATTACCACTCAATTGCGCACACAAATACCCACACCAATCATTACGCACTACATCCTGAATAAATCACATCACTATAAAGGAAAACCAAGAGCTATGGCTAGTACACTGGCAATTAGTTCTTAGTTTCTATTTGTTATGAATTCGGTGCAAAATGGTCACAGCAATCTTCATCAGACGAGCTTCAAACATCAATTATTGGGGTTTTACTCACAATATGACCGGGTACCCAGCCAACATTGATATGTGGGCCCCATGTGGGTTATATCCAGGCAGCATGGGTTCCTTGTGGGCATGGGCTGAACATGGGCAATTGATGTGGGTCCCATGTGGGTTTCACAATGTGGGTCACATATAGTTATGCCCATGTTGGATGATAATATGGGACCTTCATAGGACCTATGTGGGCAAAATAATTTCATGCTTAAAATATATATATATATATATATATATATATATATATATATATATATATATATATATATATATATATATTTATACGTTTAAAATTTTGAAATGATAACATTTGGTTGGTAGTCACTTTTATACAAATAACTAATATTATAGATAGCATCGGATCAGTATAACAACTTTTTAAAATATAAATGCATTATTTTCTATTGTGACATTTCGTTTTGTTTGAATTATCATTATTACAACGTTCACCTGCCTATGAATTTATCAAACATGTATTTTATTTCCAATTTGCAAAGCTGGGAATGAGAGAAATTAAGAAATGTCAGAAATGAAGTGGGTCCCATATGAGACGTACGGGTTCAACATGACCTAGTCACTGACTGACGACACATTACGCTTGACAAAGTAGTCCTGCTTCGAATGTTTTTAATTACGATTTTTTTCACATATCATTATATCATATGTCATATAATATTTCCCGAAAATAATCGGAAATTTAAAATACAGCTATAAAGATTTGAAATATTCAAACTACAAGAATTCCCCCCCAGGCGCAAGGATACAGTTTCTTTCAAACCAAACGTAGAGCGGTGGCGCCGGCGAACGGGCGAAGCGAGCGACGACTTCATAATCGTTTCTGGATATACGACGAGGTCGTGGATAAAGTAAGGAGGTAAAATGAATATTTTCTAAACATGTCTGTATTATCTGTGTTTTTAACCATAGGGAACTTTGTTTTGGCAACTGAAATGACCTTTAAACAAATGTAGCCGCTAAGTTGTCTTTTTGTTTTTAGGCGCGCAATAGTAAATTATGCCTATTATCTTTGTGGGGCTTAAAATTGAGGTCATTTCTTTTGACAGTAAGGTGTACTTTTGTTTTTGCATGTCATTAATCAAGTCACATTCCCATTTTTATAGATTTTATGCTTTAATGATGCTTTTTGTGGCTGTATAGCTGCATTCACCTGAGGTAATGTAACATTAAACTTTCCACAGCAGCCGATAATAACACCAATTTATAATAAGAACTTTTAATGGCATAATTCTGAATTTTTAAGGTATCCGACATAAGATGAGTGTCTAAGTTAAACACGTAAGAATTCTGCTTTTGAAGGCAAGGGCTAACGTTAAAAAAGGTTGCCTTTAATTTAAGTTACTTATGCAGCTAAAAAGTTTATTTAGATCTGCTCACGTTGTAGTTAGATGTATTTTTATGCATTTTTGTTGCGATTAGTTTTATAACTAATCACACTTCATGTTGCGGTTAGTAACAGTCAAGTTTTTTCTCTCAAGTGTATCCACCATAGACTGTAAGGTACGTTCTGCTCTCTTGTAAATGATCTCATCATAGTCAAAAAAAGATGCAAGATTCCTTTCAGTGTCTAGATCCAGTGATCAGAGATTCAGAGGTTTTGCATAAGCGCATAACTCTTGCTAACGTAGCCTTTATGTAATTTATTTCCAAACTGAAATTTGTTTTTCATGCAACTAAAATAATCAGCAGGAGGTCTTGATTTGATAAATAAAACTAATTCATAAAGCTTTTAGCTTGTTTTGTCTGTGTAGCTAGAATATGACGTTTCAAAGTTATTTTTAATTAACTATGTGACATTGTGATATTAATGCTGTTGACTGAGCTAAACTTGTTTTAAACCTATTTGTGTAAACACACAGCTGTCAAAAGTTTGTAGTATTTAAGATAATTTAATGAATTTGAAAGTAGGCTATCTAATGCTCACCAAGTCAGCATTTATTTGATAAAAAAGAGTAAATGTTGTGAAATACTTTTATACTTTAACTGTTTCCTGTTTGAATTATGTTTTAAAATGTAATCAATCCCTGTGATGCAAAGCAGTTTTTTCAGCAACCACAAAAATATGAAGCAGCAGAACTATTTTTATCATTGATAATAATCAGAATTTCTGAGCAGCAAATCATCATATAGAGTGCCGAAGTTATGACGTCACTTTGTAGGACAACTCGGAAGTTAGCGGCGCATGGGTTCCCTCGATCGAAAAGCTATGCATCTTCCCCATAGACTTTTGGAAAATCGCAAAAAATAAGATCTGTGTTCAACAAAGAGTTGTGACCCTTACACGTTTTGTCTATCAAGATAATCTTCACAAGTTAATCCAAAATTAATACATTTTGAAGCCTATATAAAGTTTAAAAAAGTTTCTTCAAAGGTAGCATGTTTTTTACCGTAACTGGGTGATGACGTCATAACAGGGAGTAGCAACCCGTACTCTGCTAGATTCCTTCTGTTTGCGGTTTGACTATGGAGAACGACTGGGAGACTGAAGAGGAGGGAAACCATCAAATTCTTGATGGACCACAGCCCTACAATTTTGAACCAGTCAGGCGTGAGAGAGGGGAGGAAATTGTCAGAAATCATGGCCCTCAAAGAGTTATTAATGCTTGGTGTGAGGAAAATTAGTGGAGGCTTGGCCAGGTTTCCTGGTGAGTAGCTAGAGCTAGCCTAGGTTAGCCTGGTGCTAGCCAGGATAACATTAGGAAACAAGCTAAAGTCTTTTCAAAATCTTGCCATCATGTAACGTTAGAATAGCAAGAAGGGACAACAACTGAAGACATTATTTACTTACATGGTGTTAGTGGTCCTAATCAGAGATGTAGAGATGCACACACTGCACAGGCACAATGGCACTTTTGCTGGCATCCAGGCACGTGCAGGGGGGGGGGGGGGGTCTTTTGTTGCTTGAGCACCTGCCCTTTTGCCCCTTGGTGCCCAAAGTGCCCTTTTGTCAAGGCAAAATTTCCTCTCCTTTTTTGTAATTAAAGGCCCTTTTGTGGATGCCTGCCCAATCTAACTATTAGCAAAATTAATGAATAATAATTTAGCCGTAAATAAAATGACCCACATGATGACCTTTCACCTGACGAACTCATCCGGGACGATTCCTCACGCTGCACGCGCATTTTTTAATTTCGCGCGGCTACGCGCACTACCAGAGGATATCTTCAACTCTGCGGCTGCTGGTAAGTGGTGTTTTATTCTCAGCGAAGTGATTTTGATGTTTGTTTACTTATTATTATTATTTTACAAGAACGACGTGAAGAGAGCATGCAGAGATGTTGTTTATATTGCTGTGTGTAGGCTGTAGAAGTAACGTTAGCTTGCTGTTTGAGGGAGAAAAGTTTCACGGGCGTCGAGGGGTCTGGTCTTTTTATGTTATTTCACTAAAAACTATTATTTTTACTTTAAACTATTATTATTATTACTACAGTATTTATTTTAAAAAAATAGTCCCATAAAAATGATCACAAATCTGGTAAGAGTTTAGGCTTATTATTATCACATACCGTTAGGCTTACCAATATCTTATGTTTTGTGTGCAGAAGCCTCTGTGAACATTTCCCCTAATACTATTAGGCTACTATTATTATTATATTATTATATTATAGCAGCCTGGGCAGGATCTGCAGCTTTACAGCAGGTCAGTGAGCTAGTGAAGGTTCCAAACACTGTCAGCTGTCTTTACATCTTGTCATGGTCACATAAAAATGATTTAATCAGCTAATATATCTCTATATATTTGTTTTAATGTCTACATTCTCAGATCAGCTCCAGCAGTTTCAGCAGCAGCAGCAGCAGCAGTAACAACAGCAAAGGCAGCAAACTCACTTTGACTTTAGTAAGAATGTACCAGAACAGGTATCACATTAATGTAAAACATCTTGTAAAGTATTAATTGCTGTTTCTGTTTGCTTTGTTTTTATTTTCATTGTATAAATGTAACTCTTGTATTTGTGTAAATCAGTTTATGCCATGAAAATAGCCATAGATGCTGATATGGCATTAAATAAAACTATACTGTACGAAACATGGGCCACGTTGATTTTGTCCTACACAGTTTACTATAACAGCTGTTCTTTATTATTCTGTATAACATAGAAGAAAAAGCCATCAGGTTGGGTCAAATTAAGATACTTCAGTTTCTAATCCCAGAGTTATTAATAGGTGCACACTGCACATTAATTATTTTTTTAAACTTTTAAACGTAAAATTTGTCTTTTCTGTTCTGTTTCTTTTTCAAAACTGCATCAATGGATTTGCTACTGTATTGATACAGAATCATCCGTATTGATATATTACTGTATTGATATTTTGAGCACAGCCCTATTTAAAGCCTTGTTCCGCATGTGCCCCCTTTTATACTTTGAGCACCTGCCCCTCCAGAGGTCTCTGCACGGCCCTGCTGGCATCTATTGACAGAACGCGATATTGCCTGTGCTAAAACGCCACTAATTAACAATGCTCATTGTCAGAAAGAAAAAAATAGATCAATGTCCCTATCGCTGTGTTTGACAGGTGTTTGTGTGAACACTAAGCATCTTTTGCAGCGATTTTTGCGTGAGCATATCAGTGCACACTCCAGACCACCCGGTGAGTTTCACGTCTCTGTAAACTAAAGTTTAATGCGTTTATATGAATGATTGTTCCAGTGCCCCTATGAACTAACACAGAAACCTAAAATTCTCGGGACAGCAGCATGTGTCCAAATTTTAATCTCAACCGTTCGATTTCATCAGAAACGATCTTAAAACAGGGCTTTACTTGTAAAACACCGATCTCTGATCTTTTTCTGATCTCAAACAATTTCTAAATTAGAGGAGTAGTTCAATTTTTAAAAAACTTTTGCTGATAATTTACTCACCCCCATGTCATCCAAGATGTCCATGTCTTTCTTTCTTCAGTCGAAAAGAAATTAAGGTTTTTGATGAAAACATTCCAGGATTTTTCTCCATATAATAGACTTCACTGGGTACCAAACGGTTCAAGGACCAAATGACAGTTTCAGTGCAGCTTCGAATGGCTTTAAACGACACCAGACGATGCATAAGGGTCTTATCTTGCGAAACAATCGGTCACTTCAAAAATAAATAAAAAACGTTTAAGTTTTATAAGCTCAAATGCTCGCCTTGCTCTGTTCTGTGATGCACGTTCGTGACTCTCCTGTTCGAACTCGATCATCAAAATGAACTACTCGAAAAAAGTTTTGTTTATTTTGAACGAGTAACAATAGTCTACCACTGAGTCACATACAATAGTGATGAGTCGTCATAAACCAAATTATGTCTTCATAAACCATGAGTAAACACACACACACAGGTGTTGTAAAACAATAGTCTACCGCTGAGTCACATTATTGCTCCTTTCTCTTTGTTTCTGTCTTCCAGCTTGTCCATGAGCCTGTCGCTCCAGCATTAACAGGAAGTGAAGTCACGTCTCCTGAAGAGGTTCGTTAATACATTTATCAATTAAGTTTCAAACGTCATAAAATTATCTTATTGCTAATAAATGAGATTTAGCAGTACACTATTGTTAAAAACACTCATGTGTGTTAACAGTACCATGAGTAAAACACACAAGTGTTGTAAAACAATAGTCTACCGCTGAGTCACATACAATAGTCATCAGTCGTCACAAACCAAATTATGTCCTCATAAACCATGAGTAACTCTCCTGACTGCTATTGGTAGCACTTTGTTTTTAATTGTATTCTGTTCATCTCTCTGTGCCTATCCTCAGTCATCAGCCACTGCTACCACCCAGTCGTCATCGTCTTCCATTGGTAACTCAGTGGCATGGTTCCAGCTTGGACCTGCAAGGAGCCAATCCCTCCTGAGTGGTCTGAGCCCGTGGCTCCGCCTCCAGCCTTGGAGTGCTCAGACTCACCTCGACCCGTCGCCCTGGCTCCTGCACTCCTTCATCCCTCGACTGTAGCGTTGACCTTCGGCCGCTCAACCTCGCCTGGGTCAGACCTCGCCACGCCTCTGCTGCGGACTTGCGGGTTGTCCACTGACCTCCGACCCTCCATCTCTTCGGCTCCGGCTAGCTCCGCCTTCCCCCAGTTGTCACCTCCGCCCTCAGTCACATCGGCTCGTCCTCAGCCCTCAGGATCCTCGCTTCCTTCTCGGGGGTCGTCGCTGCGGCTCCGTCGGTGGGTCGCCAGGGTCATCGGCAGTTTATCGCTTCCTCGGCTCTACGTTTGTGAAGGAGTCTCTTCCAGCGGCTGCCTGTTCGTCGATCGTCACCAGGATGATGCCCCTTAAACCACCATCATGGCTCCTCCCTCCATTCAATCCGCCGTGGGCTATTGTCCTGGTTGTGCTCTGGGTCAGCAACATCTGACAACATCCATCTGCCTGCATCTGCTATCCTTTACTGTCGCCATTAATCACATCCAAAATATGTTTTTGTTTACGTACTTTATGTACATATAAATACAGATACAGTATTAATATATATTTAAAAATTGCATGTGTATACATTTACATATTTTTATTACATTTTATATTATATTAAATGTATAAACAGCATATTCTTCTTAAATGTATACATGCATGTGTTTGTATTTATGTATACATAAATATACGCAGTACACACTCATATATTATGTAAACAAAAACTTTTATTTTGGATGCGATTAATCGTTTGACAGCACTAGAATGTAATATTATTGTTGTTTTTACAATATTTAAAAAAACAAAAAACTCACTGAGTGACAATGTTTTTTTTTTACCCATTTCAAAAAATGAATTTTTCTTTGAATGTTTTTACTCTCCTACTGATGCTGTTGATTTTTTTAAAGGTTTTGTTAAACACCAAGAAAAAAAACAATCAGCAATTTAAAAAAGAAAAACAAATACAGAAATACAAACACCTGAACTGCCTCAGTTGATCATGAATAATGTATTGACAGTAACAGCCACACCAGTTGAGGTGAGAGAATCTCATGGAGAAATCAGAACAAATTAGTACTGACAAAGAAACATATAGAACAAACACTGCTGTAAACATTTAGCTTTTACATTTATAGTTTATGATGTAGCCTAGTTAAGCAACATGAGACCGCCAGTAGTGTTGTTTCTCGAATATCAGCACGATTGCAGATTTGACATGGATTTTATTCACTCAATAAACAAAGTTGCAATAAGTGACTTACACTTTTAAATAGAATACTTTTTAAATTAGTTTAAAAAAAGATCACTGCAGAACAGTTACGCATCTCTGAGCAACACACAGTGGTGTTTCTTAACTGAATGATTCAGCATTTTGAGTGAATCATTCAAGTCAATGATTCAGTGATCCATTCGTAAAGACAGGCCCTTGCCTTTGTTCTTAAAGGGTTAGTTCACCCAAAAATGAAAATGATGTCATAAATGACTCTCCCTCATGTCGCTCCAAGCCCGTAAGACCTCCGTTCATCTTCAGAACACAGTTGAATTTAGTCCGAGATTTAGACTTTCTGTCCCTCCATTGAAATGTGTGAACGGTATACTGTCCTTGTCCAGAAAGGAAATAAAGACATCATCAAAGTAGTCCATGTGACATCAGTGGGTTAGTTAGAATGTTTTGAAGCATCGGAAATACATTTTGGTCCAAAAATAAAAAAAAACTAGGACTTTATTCAGCATTGTATTGTCTTCCGGTTCTGTTGTGGATCCGCGTTCAGTGACGCTGCTGACGTGTGTCTGGTGCGCCCGAGCTTCGTTTACAGTCTGAGGGAGACGCACGCTGGAAACAAAACAATCTTCACAAACATGTCTAAGGATTTCCACACAGACGAAGACTTGCATTTTTTTGCCCAGCCATATTTATTTGAACCCGAATACACGGATACACGAGCGTCACATGACGTGACGTGTATACACCAGATACACGTCATCAGCGTCACTGCGGACTCGTGAACGCGCATACCCACTTTTTGCGCCACTGTGTAGAGACACCTCATAAACCACTATTTGGCCCCATAAGCCTGTGAAATGTCACATAATTATTATTTGTTTGTTGTAAAAGGGAAATTGCTATTTTGAAGCATGTTTTTTTTTTGTAAATCAAATGAAAATTTTTGACATGACTTTCATGGCGATTGGATGTTGTGAAAGGTGTGTCCCCGTAAACCACTAAAAAGTCACGTTGACCTCATAAACCACATATGCCTCTGTGTGTGTGTGTGTGTGTGTGTGTGTGTGTGTATAAAATGTGTGTGTAACACTGAATAAATGCTGATTAATAAACAAATGCAGTGCGTTTTGGCCATAAAAACAATACAATTCACTTTAACCATTTGAATTTAGAATGTTTATTTGTTTTGTAGCATAGAATAAAAAAAATAAAGAATAAAAGCCCAAATTCAATCTGTTCATTATATAAAGTGATCGAGTCTCTTCTGAGAATTTGGGTGAATGAGTTTCAATGGATGGACAGACATCTCTCAGATTTCGTTTAGAATATCTTCATTTGTGTTCCAAAGATGATTAAAATTCTTACAGGTTTGGAACGACATGAGGGTGAGTAAATTGTGACTATTTTTTTCTCTACATTTTTGTGTGAACTATCCCTTTAATTATGCGTGCTCGAGCGCTAGCAGAGCATCAGCCGTGACGCCACAGGCAGCGCGAGTTCCATGTGACGTCACAGACTGAGTTCAACAGCGATGATCAGAGTCGAGATTCACTAACGGACAAAGTGTTACAAACGCAGTTTACCGCTTTAAACAACAGGCACGTCTACACAGCTCGTCGAGTTTCAGAATCTGACAGAATACGGTGTCATTCAATATATATTATACAATATTGAGTTACTTTGACGGAATCTTCTGATCATAACAGTAGTTCAGTCACTAACGGACGAGGTTTGCAAACGCAGTTCACCGCTATAAACAACAGTCAGAGACCGTGTCAATCCGACATCATGTCTGTAAAGTTCCCGCTGGATCTGGAGAGCTTGTTCGAGGACTCTCGGCCGGAGAGTTGCGCTGCTGTGTTCGCTGGGAGAAGCCTGAACACAACTGAGGCTTGGGAGGACCACACAACAGGTACTGAGTTATACACATCAGAACTGACACACACATCGACATAAATGGCAGGACTTGTATGTGGCACAGCATTACTGTTGCCACCCGTCCCGGTTTTCCCGGGATTGTCCTTCTTTTTAACAACCTGTCCCGGGAAAGGCTACGTGAAAATGTCCCGGTTTTCAAAAGGCTTTGCCTATGTGATAATATGTATGTTCAAACAGCGCGCGCACGGCAGAGAGGGAGAGACCTTGCGCGCTTGTGTGTGTGTGTGCTTGTGTGTGTGTGTGTGTGTGTGTGTGTGTGTGCCTCATGAAGCGCATGTAACACAGCATTGCCTAAAGCCAGTCCCCCAACCGAGCAGCACCACATGGCTTAAGCCAATACTCCCCCATTTTATAACTCTCTTCTTACTTAAAATAATACAAGCTAAATTATACTTGCAAGGATATGTAGGGGAGACCGGGGACAGTTGCAACAGGGGATGGTTGCAACATGTCATTTTTCTCCACCAGAAACAAGCTAGAGTAATGACACTCACACTGCACATGCTCAATTGGACGCCCATTAATATCATGGCTTACAGTTGTTGCAACTGTCCCCGTACAATGCATTAATATAAAAACAGACCACATAGCAGTATTTTTTTTAAAAATTCATAAGTTTTTACTTAAATATAATATAGTTCATCAAGTTGTAGCAAGGACAGGAGGTTTATGTTTGTGTGTGTGTGCACGTGCGCACATGTGTGCAGATGTGTGTGACCATGCATAACATTGTTAAAATGAAAAATGATAAAATGTAGTTTAAAAAAAATGTTTTACATGACAATAGGCTAAATAAAAGCCAATTGGCTCCCAAATTGTTCCATTCTTCCTATGTCACTAAAAGCCGACTGTATTTTATATAAATTTGAATATTTGACATCTGCACATAGGGCCTACTCATCTAGACAAATAATTGTCATCTATTCAAAGCTGATGATAAAGAACACTGTAATATTATTATAACTTACAATTTTGGTAATAATCATTTTGCTAACACTGACATATATTGTAATATATTGTATTTGTAAAATGTTGCAACCATCCCCAAACAATGTTGCAACTGTCCCCGGGCCCGGGCAACATCTGACTCCTTACATTCACATGCAAATTGTGAAAAATGTCAATTCTGTAATTATCTTTAAATGGTTTAGACTATTAACATACAGATGTAAGTTTATTGTATAAACAATTGGTTTGTCTAATCCAAACCGTCTTTGAGTAACAGAGCCAAATGCAAAAAGTGTTGCAACTGTCCCCGGTCTCCCCTACACAGAGGACATATTTAGCAGAGTGTGTTATTGTGCTGTAGCTTGCATGTTTAGGACTGCTGTGTACAGCTGACTCCTGAAGTGTGTGATATTCTTCATACTCTGTGTGTTGGTCAGTTCACAGCAGTGACAGAAATCATTTTTACCAATACGTTTCAGTTGATTTTATGGGCAGTTTTACCTTTATAAATGTATTTTAAGCATGCATCACCTTTTGTATGAATTTCATACATTTATTAAATTATAATAATAAGACACAATAGGGCTTTTAGCAATAAAATTGTATCAACAAAATCTTTGCAATGGAGAGGAAACAGAATCTGCAGCTGAAGTGGCATTTAAATGCATTTACACAGACTGTTTAATGGCAAATGAACAACCTGCAGTTATCCATAAATAATGTTTTGATGTTTTAAACATAAAACGTTGAATATTGATATTTGAAATGATTTAAAACATGAAAAGGTACTTTAAATGTAAGATTAAACCCGCCAGTAGGAGGCGGTTAATGAGTGAGTCATTGAGATTCAACTTGATTCGTTGAAAAAGCTGATTCATTCAGTGAGGAGTGTTTCTTAGAGACGCTAATACAGTGCTGTGGCTTCGTTTTCCACTGTTTTAGTTCGGCGAAATAGAGCTAAAACAGGCAATATGGTGTCTTAAATGTACTAAACTTAATATTAACTTCTTGTTTATTAAACGTGTATAAAATCAAAATCACATTTTGTTATCATGCTTGTATCTGGAGAAAAACTGCACTGTGTGTGATATTATATAGATGAACTGTGTGTGTGAGGGATATACTTCGGTATTAAACAAGCTGGGTAAATTTTGCTTCACTTTGCTCAGAAACTGCCGGCAGGACTTACAGAAAACCGCATCACTGGATGCACTGTGTCCCAACATGCCGAATCTCTCATACCAGCGATATTAGCGATACAACCATATTACTGTGAATGGAAATCGTTGCACATTATATGACCTTGAAAGGTTTAACAAAAAAAGAAATTTTTTTGGATAACTGCAGAGTTATCTAGTACTAGTACTAGTACTAGTACTATTACTAGTACTAGTACTAGTAACTGCAGAGAATACTAGTCTCAGAGATGGAGAAAGTGTTGGTTTGAGTCTGGAACCAACAAAGGGATATAACTGTAATATAATGAGCTCAACGTGATCATATTCTCTGATGATTTCTCCTGTGTTTTCAGGCTCTTCTCTGATCATCCCTCTGGTTCTGGTTCCTCTGGGTCTGATCTTCGCTGGACTCTTATTACGGTTTCTCTTTAAGAAGTGTCAGTCTCGAGGTAAAACTCCTTAAATACTTTACATGGAGAAACTCTCCATTTATACCGAGTTTAAAACCGATAGATTTCTTTCACCCGTTTTCCCACTTTCTGGCACCACCTTTAGGCTGCAATGTGACATGATACAGATACTTGATGTGTATTTATTTATTTACGCATTTATTTATTTATTATTTCGACAGCTTTGTCATTCCATAGTGGAAAACGTGTTGATTTAAGTGAAGAATATGTCGTTTTGCATACTTGCTGTTATATACGGTTGAAAAAGGACAAACTAGTTGTACATTCAGTTCTACACAAACGCAACTGAAGCGCACACGCAAGACTAGATCGTTATTTAAACGGTTAGCATAAATGTACAATTGAAACCTAGAAACCGGTTTGATTTTGTAGAGGCAAACATTTATAAATAACTGAATAAGAGACAGACATGTGCCAGTTGTCTTTAAAGATTATTTACTCCTTCGCAAGGAAAGGTCAGGGGTCATCCAGTCACACAGAGAAGGAGGGCATCCTTTCTTCTTTATAGTGGACTCCCTCTATGCCATCATGAACAACATGTCCCATAACTAACACATTGTTGATCTACTAGCCTTGAGTAAAGGCCCTTTGTCTCAGTCATACATTAGTCACACATTTCTTATTGTCCAGTCACGATTTCTAAGATTCTATAAATATAAGAAAAAGCAAACTTTTTTTTTACACTTTATACACATTTTATACTTCTGAAATATTATTACTGACATTATAACAAAATAAATGAGTATGAGAACATGTATAAAACTAAATTAAACATCAATCTCTTAAATATTTTCTAATTTCATGAACATTTTTATTAAACATGGACCTTTGTGTTCATGAAATGTCATTATCTGTTGGAACCGGAGTCGGGCAATAATGCCTTCAGAGCCAGAGAATATACGCTGCATGGAGACAGAACAGGTTTAGTTTAGTTTAATTACGGTTACAGCTTATTGTAACCTAGCCCACTTAAAGAGCTCACAGGTACATCATGTATTGATGTATAACATGAACCAGCGCGTGTGGTTGCGCGTGTCGACGCGCCTCGTGATTTAACAAATATAGGCTGTGTTTTTTTAACCATGCAGCAAACAAACCAAAAAGATTAAAAAAAAATATATATATATATCGGTAATTTGTTTTTTACTTTCGGTAAAGTATCTGATAGTTTTACAAAACCTTCAAATGTACTGTTATGAGCACTAGTTCCATGCTCACATCTTCCATGTCTTACTATTTGTTGCTCTGTTTTGACTTCTATGTACTCTTATTCATTCAACATAATACCTTATCTCAATTAAATGTAGGAATGAATGTATATGTGACACAAAAAGGTAAAAAATATGCTTGGCTGGTGGATTTTTTCATCTACCAGTCCCCGTGGCAGGTGAGCCAAAACTTTAATTTTGTTAAATATATGTGACACCCTGACACCAAACCACTGCATCCACTAAAGTAAACGGCATACGTGCGCCCACTGCCTCTCGAGTGCAGCCGCTGGGAAAAACCTGAACAGAACACACACAAACATCTCATTCTCACCAACACCATGCTATGGCATTACTTCCCAACCAATGTCTCGTCAAAAAGAGGGACTCTTTCAACATGTGCTGAGCACACTTAAAACACTATTTCCAGCGAGTTCTTGCACCATGCTGTCACTAAACTTGAAAAAATGATGTTGAGTTAGGCTACCAAATGTTTTGACAATCACAATAGCTTACACTTATTGTTTGTGAGTCTCTAGTTATTACCACTCTGATTCATGTCCGTTTCAGCCTGATGTTTCTGATGTTAGTTTGAACTTTTCCTTAGGCAACATGCAGAAAGTAAACATCATGCATGCAACGTTACCCGAGGGAATGGATATCAGCAACAGTGACGTGTTCGTGGACGCATACGAGTATTTACCTGAGGAAATGAATAGCAGCAACAGTGACGTGTTCGTGGACGCATACGAGTATTTACCTGAGGAAATGAATAGCAGCAACAGTGACGTGTTCGTGGACGCATACGAGTATTTACCCGAGGAAATGAATAGCAGCAACAGTGACGTGTTCGTGGACGCATACGAGTATTTGCCTGAGGGAATGGATATCAGCAGTGCTCCTCAACCATCGACCAGCGCTGCTGTGTTATCGCAGGAGCGTCCTCAAACTCCCGGACAGGAGCCGACTCCAGCCACAGATGCGCACGAGACCGAGCCAATGGTGGACTACGCTCAACCATCGACCAGCGCTGCTGTGTTATATCAGGAGCGTCCTCAAACTCCCGGACAGGAGCCGACTCCAGCCACAGATGCGCACGAGACCGAGCCAATGATGGACTACGCTCAACCATCGACCAGCGCTGCTGTGTTATATCAGGAGCGTCCTCAAACTCCCGGACAGGAGCCGACTCCAGCCACAGATGCGCACGAGACCGAGCCAATGATGGACTACGCTCAACCATCGACCAGCGCTGCTGTGTTATTGCAGGAGCGTCCTCAAACTCCCGGACAGGAGCCGACTCAAGCCACAGATGCGGTCGAGACCGAGCCAATGGTGGACTACGCTCAACCATCGACCAGCGCTGCTGTGTTATATCAGGAGCGTCCTCAAACTCCCGGACAGGAGCCGACTCCAGCCACAGATGCGCTCGAGACCGAGCCAATGGTGGACTACGCTCAACCATCGACCAGCGCTGCTGTGTTATTGCAGGAGCGTCCTCAAACTCCCGGACAGGAGCCGACTCCAGCCACAGATGCGCTCGAGACCGAGCCAATGGTGGACTACGCTCAACCATCGACCAGCGCTGCTGTGTTATCTGAGAGAAACCCCAGCAGAAGCCCAACAGATGGACCTGTGAAGATTAACCCAACAGGTAACTGTCTTGAGGACATTAATACAAATCAAAACTCACATGTAGTGGTCGACCGATATATATATCGCCAACGCCGATATTTGGCATTTTTAAAACATCGGCCGATTCGTTTTTCTGATTGGCCGATGATTTAGAAATGGGACTTTTATTTGGACGGGCGGCGCTGAGAACACAAGCGCGTGAGAAGAAAACGGCAGCGCCTGATCACACACTCACATTCTCCGTCTTCATTAGTTAACGATCTCTGTCAGTCATATCTTATACTTTTAGACAGAACTGGTAAACAAAGAAAGTAAATGGTGTGCGAAAAAGTAAAGAGTTTGCTTTCGTATTATTTGTAACAGAAAAGGCAAACAATCAGGCTAAAATACTTTCTCAACTGCCGTCAACATTCAGCAAATCCACATCTACATCATTTAAACAAATCTCTGAATATCAAATAAACATTTAATTTCACAAGTCAGTGATATATGCAATTTCGAATTCCAGATGTGATATCTTGTGAAGTGTGCATTTGTAGCCGATATAAACGTGTTCCTGCGAGTGACGGTCGGGCCGTGTGAAGCGAGTGAGTGCGAACTGAAGATCAGCTTCACGGGAGACATGATCGAAAAACTTGAAATCCTTCATTGTAAAATATCCTGTGCTATATCCAGTTGCCCACTGTGTCATAATCATATAGTTTTCACTGTGTGCTGTATGTAAAATTAGCATTACCTTTATTTGAAGAAATATGATTATCAGTGCGCACGAAATTACCAGATTACTGAGTGTCCTGTTACAGTGTTTACTTCCTTTTTATTCACATATTCACATATTTTTAAACAATTACTTTATTTGAGAAAAATACTGTAATAGGCTTGCAGATTCAAGAAGTTGCCATCTCGAGTATAAGGAACATGAACTTAAATGCAAAACCTTAATGCTAATTATTCACATGTGTCAATTTCAGCCTGTTTACTGATTTTATTAGTGATCTTCACACCGGTTGGTTCCTCGCCTGTTCTGCACAGGTGTGTTTAGTCACATGCAGTTCAGTCTCATGCTGTTGTGTGTTTTTCAGGATCCTTTGACTCTTTTTATGAACTGGGAAAGAAACTGGCATCAAGATCCCATGGCATCGTCCATGAAGGAATTCGCAAATCAGATGACAAACAAGTATGTTGCTCTTTCTCGATACACCAAACTTTCTGCCTCTTGTTTCCTTCTGTCTTTTGAGTCCTGACATAAACATCAGTGTTTACAGTTTTGATCAAAACATGTTTTAAAAAAGATTGTAGATTGTCATCTAAACAACTAAAATGTATCAGTTCACTTACGCTTGCAAATATTTTCTTTATTTCTTAGGTGATCATCAAATTTGTTAAGAAGCGCCGGTTTGATTTCCACGTAAGTTGACACGATTTCATTCTTCATGAAAATTACTATTAATTTCTATTAATTATAAATTACTATTAATTATTTATTAAATTCTTATTCGGTAATTGATAATTCTGCATGTAGACAGCATAGGATAAAACTGAAATAGACAATCAAAGCCTTGAAGCATCAGTTGTATTGTACATGTACAGTTGGTTGTTTTCTTCTTGAATGTCACTCACTCTTTAGTGAGGAGGTTTGAGGTTAGAAGTCAACGAACCTTTCGTCAATCTCTTCTTTTAGATTGGCCATTCCGAACCTTTGTGTCGAGAGGCAGCTATAATGCGGATAATGAGACACAGCAACCATGTCGTGAAGTTATACGACTGGTTTGACATGGAAGATCACAACATCTTAGTTATGGAGCATCCAGGTACCAGCATGACCTTGTGTGATTTCATCAAAGAAAACGAAGGTCGTCTGACTGAAGCGGTAGCGAAAGACATCATGCAGAAACTCATCGCTGCGTTTCGGCTCTGCAGTGAACGGGGTGTTTATTATAAAGACATGAGCCTGAGTAAAGTACTCATCGACCCTGTCACCATGCAGATCAAGTTAACCGGCTTTTACAGAGCACTGACCATCATCGAAACACGTGAGTTTGCTTTTCCAGCACAAATCACTGATTTATTATGCACAGGATATGGAAATAAGGCCGTTTTAAAGTTTTTTTTTAACACTGAAAACGTATTGCTTACAGAAACAGCCAAATCGAAATCAGCATTAGTGAGGAGATTTCACGCTTTATTTGCAACCAATGAAGGCTTATACAGAGTGCTGAAGGGCATGGTCGAAGCAAACTCTTTGAAACTCTGGTTTGGTTGGAAAAATACACGCTTGTCCAAAGGTGAGACCAAAAACAAGAACGAAATAGAAATAGCATTGCTTGAAAACATGTCAAGCTCTTACACAAGTGACAGTAAAGTTACCTTGATGACAAATAAGCAAAGTGTAAAACACAGCGGACTGACAGTGAAGTTTAGCAATGAATAAATGTTGATGGGCATCCAGAGAATGCCATAGTAACAGCAACAAATGCGGTGTATTTGATATTAACATTACCGTACTTACACAAACGACATATCTCAAAATCAAACAGGACTAATCAGCTCTCTTCTGAAAACGTTTACAGAATGCCAGGATCTACTTCGGAAACTTCGTGACAGAGAGTCAGAGATCACCTTACAGAACATTTTAGATCATGACTGGTTTAAAAAAACACCAGGCACTGATGCACTCGAGTCAGACGGTGAGTCTCGAGTTATTACCACTCTGATTCGTGTCCGCTTCGGCCTGATGTTTCTGATGCTGGTTTTAATTTTTCCTTAGGCAACATGCAGTTTGAGGGAATGGATAGCAGCAGTGCTCAACCATCGAGCAGAAGCCCAACAGATGTGCCTGCGCAGAACGACCCGACAGGTAACTGAGGACATTAATACAAATCAAAACTCACATGTACAGTAGGTAGTCAACCAGAATGCCTAATGCAAAGTCACCGCAGCAAAACTAAACCATTAACTATTACCACTCTGATTCAGCAGAACAGGCAAAGGAAAGATTCCTTTCAGATAAATCTCTCGATGTGTCCAAATAGGTTTTTCATTGAAAAAAATGGAAGGGTTCAATCCAGTTGTTTCAACTGGTTTTGTAGGGTTTTAGACTGTGTGAGCAGTGTGTATGATTGTCAGTTTTCTGGCCTTATCTAAACATGAACTGTTGACTAAACGCGTTTATGCCAACTAAGCGAGTGCGAGTATTATCAGCTGAAGCCTGTGTTACTACCCTGAAACATTTAATATCGAGAGAGTGAGAGTGACAAAATAAGCTAAAAAGAGATCCAGGAGCGCGTCTGAGAGAGAGAGAGAGGCACAGAAAAACGCCCGTTCTTAATTTATGTTGCTTTGTAGGCTACTGTTTTCATTTTGTACCGTTTTAATTGTAGCTTACATAAGAAAGCTGCAATTTCTTTGTCAATACAAATTTAAAATGTCACAAATCTTTTGTTATGGCCGGAAAGCACTGGCAATCGTCTCAATTTCGTGAATGATTCACAAAACAATAATTCAGCCTGGTCTTGATTTTCTGGTTCGATGGGCTGATAATCTTCAACAGACCTTCGGGTTTAGTCGTCTGTGCAGCACAACAGAGGCGCTGCTGGAATCTAGCACACTGATGTTGTAATGTGCCATTATTAATTAAACAAAACGCTTGATTCTAATAATCTGTTACCTATTTAAGCATTAAGAACTGTAAAACATAAACGCTGTCGGCTAACATCGGTTAACAGCATGTAGACTACAATGTTATCATCTAAACACCTATTCATATAAATGGCAGACAATGAATAGAACAATGCTCCGAAAAGTGTTTCGAATCAATAAATGAATATTTCAGAAGTTTTTACTTATGACAAATAGCATATTAAATAAGAAACAAAGTTATGAATATGATAGAGGTGCGATTCGAACTCAGAACGCGTGTAGCGCCACGAGGCTCATGTTGAAGCGTTGCCCACACAGCTATCGCCTGAACGCTGTCTAATCAACACGAGCTTAACGTCTTATCCTGACGCAAAGACTCATTGATGGGACATTTTTCTATTGCAATGTTTATGTTGAAATGTTTTAATTATTTATTAAAGAAAAGTATGCTAATAATAACAACCTACTGTAAGCCTTATTTAATTCTTAATTAATCCTAAAACACAAATTCTGCCGACTAACATCGGTTAGCAAGTCCTGACAATGTTTTAATTTTACAATTATTTATTTTAAGTTATTTCACTGTTATGTCACTTATTAAATCTACTAACAAATTAAAATAACACGAAGTAAAAGACAAGTAGGCTATTATAGTATACTCAAGTGTTTAACTTGAATTTATCTGCGTCCTCAGCCCTCAATGAGCCGCGGCAGATTACGCCATAGAGAGAATAAACTTACACTTTTCAAAGTCTGTGATTACAGCACCAATTAGCGGTAAAGGGCAGCAAATACACATCCCAATTTGCCACCGCGGGGAAACGGCGGCGGCAAAACTATTTTCTGGTTGAGTACCAACTGTATGCAGAAATAACAGCGGGACACATGGGGGTGTGCGATATCACAGTATTTGATCGTGGGCGAGTCTCCACGATCTGCTTCTGAAGAAATGTCGTAGTATCGCGTTACTGCGCTCATTCTATCAGTGGCAGTTCTGTTACATTCACGTCACATGTTAAGGCAGAGGTAGAGTTGCACTCACGGGACACTGCCATTCACTAAAGTTCATTATTTGCATGTGATTGAAAGCCTTGCCGGCTAAACATCTCATTCACATACACCCGACGCTCACAGGCACTAAAAGCCTGTCAAACAGCGCCTGGATACTGGACTAAGTTATCTTTCTAACATGACCTTCAGTGCTAAACCTGCTAATGATTCACATGAACATCTGGACAGTTTTACATTAATCATTCAGCTGTAATCTGTGCTAATAAATGTTTCTAATCAATATTCTTTGCTTTCCGAAAAACACACTGAAGGGAGGGAAGGCCGTCCTCGTTTGGCTGCTGTAAAGCGCGGCTTCCAGTCCTTTATAGGGAAAGTGTGTCCTTGTGTGCCTGAGCCTTCGCAGGAGCGTCCGCAAACTCCCGGACAGGAGCCGAGGCCAGCCGAGCCCACAGACCGTGAGTCTCCAGTCATCATGCAGTGCTGTAGTCTAGACTAAACTGAGATTTCTGCACACCTAGTTCTAGAGACAATCCAATATAGCAACAAGCCGCTGCTGCTACGGTCACATTCATGAGAACATATATGCGACTTTTACTTACAGTAGAGGTATCACGTACCACTGGATTCATGTCCATTTCAATCTGTTGTTCTGGTTTTGTTTGTAATCTCCACTCATACTGGCTCCTGATCTGCACTGGTGTGTTCAGTCTCATGCTGTATGTTAACACGTTGTTGCTGTGTGTTTTTCAGTGACCTTAAGATTTCCTCGTCAACCGACACTGCAACATAAATACTTTCGGTGTCTTTATAAAGTGGGAAAGAACGTGGGATATGATGATCGTGTCCATGAAGGAATTAGAAGATCGGACGGCCAGAAAGTATGTTGCTCTTTCTCCAAAAACAAATGTTTTGTCTCTTGTTTCCTTCTGTGAACTTTGAGTCTTGCCATAAACATCAGTGTTGACAGTTTTGTTCAAAAAGTGTTTAAAAAATGTAGACTGTAGATGATCATGTGCAAAAAATTGTCTTTATTTTTTAGGTTGCCATCAAATTTGTTGAGAGGTGCAGACTTTGGGAAACATCGGTAAGTTGACAAGACTTTATTCTTCATGAAATTCTCCAGTAAGAATTGGTTTGTTAAATTCGATAAGATAGATAGTATGATATATAACCAGTGTTGGGCAAGTTACTTTTAAAAAGTAATTAGTTACAGTTACTAGTTACTTCTTCCAAAAAGTAACTAAATTAGTTACTCAGTTACACATTATAAAAGTAACTAGTTACTTCAGAAAGTGACTATTGCGTTTCTTTCAAGTCAATTTTTAAATGCTCAAATGTGACCCCACCTCCACCCCTCTTTAACAGAACTTAAAATACATGTGCATGTTCAATTATTTATGATAAATCTGAATATTATAATGAAATGGACACTTGATACAATACATTATTAACAGAAACAGTGTAGAAAAATCTAAGACTAATTCTAAGACTTTATTCTTCATGAAATTCTCTAGTAAGAATTGGTTTGTTAAATTCGGTAATATAGATAGTATGATCTATAACTGAATTACACAACCAAAGCCTAGAAGCATCGGTTATAGAGTTTTTTTTCATTAGCTGGGTTTCCATCCAAACGTGAAGCAAATCTTTTTCGAATGAGCATCATTATGTGAGCAAATGTTTGACTATTCCTTTTAACTCTAATGAAAATAGTGTCAAAGTCAGTTAGAATAATCAAATGTAACAATTTATTATGTCAGGTAAATGTATCATGCCAATTACATAATCAATCCAAAGATAATCGATACCAAACATCAAATGCTCTGGAATAAAGAGAAGAGATGCAAACCCAACATTTAAAAAAATACATGAGTCTGAGAGTCTCGGACACTCTCAGCCTCACGGCCTGATCTGAACTACAGAAAGGCCCAGAATCCCTCGCTGCGGCCCATTAAATAGCCAGAACCTCTTTCACATGGAAACAATGGTAATATGCATTCAGAGTTGACACCTTTTGGGGGTTGGATCATCTTCCTTTGTGTGCCAGTTATCTCTAAACTCTTAAAAACCATATTACCTTTTGTTTTACTTATTTGGAAATGAGACATTTGTACCAGTCACACTGAGACATTGATTCAAATGATACTGTGATGTGCTTACAATGGTTTTATTTTGAATAGTTCAATATAAATCAAATTAATTTGGCAAATGCGTTTCCATCTCCCAATATTCGCATTATTCCTTTTTCGCACAAGTCAAAAACCACCTCAAGTGAGTGTGTGAACTTTTTAGCGACTTAAGGGATTTTTTTCTCATTTGCCACGTTTCTGATGCGAGACTTTAAAATGTGCATAAAAACAGGGTGATGGAAACATGGCTAATGCTTTCATCTTTCATTTCCCTCACTCTTTAATTAGGAGATTTGAATTTAGCCAATGTTTTATCAATCTCTTTTCTTTAGCCTAAGTTTGTCGAAGAGGGCACTTCATTGCTGAAAATGCAAAAGCGTCCAACTTGCGACCATTCCGTACGTCTCTATGAGCGTTTCATCTTGGAAGACCAAACCGTCCTGGTAATGGAACATCTTCCTGCCTATGTGACCTTGAGGGAGTTCATCAGAGGAAACGGAGGGAGCCTGACTGACGAGACAGCGAACCGCATCATGAGCCAAATCCATGTTGCAATCCGTCACTGGACGGATAATGATCTTTCTTACCCATTACTCAAGAGATTGATACTGATCAACCCAAAAACCCTGCATATAAAATATGCACACCTTGCCGAAAAAGAATTCAGTAGTGAGTTGGCTTTTTGAACACAGATCACTGATGACTGGTGATGTTTTACTAAACACTGGAAATCTATTGCTTGCAGGAATTGAAGAAACGGATGAGGATTTGCGCTGTGAATACATCGCTCTATTCTTCATGGAAAAACACAACAAAGACCCATTATTAGGTAAGAATGATAACAAGAACAAAGTGGAACTAACATTGCTTGGAAAACATATAAAGTTCTGAAACATAAAGTGACAGTAAAATGATAAGTGTCAAACCTTGATGACAAATGAGCAAAGTGTAAAACACAGGGGACTGATAATGATTGTTAGCAGTGATTAAATGTTCATGTCATAGTTACAGCAAAACATGCTTTGTATGTCATGGTAACATTCACCTTACGTGTACACGCCTACTACAGAAAGGCCAAATGTGATTAATCCGCCCTCTTCACTGACTCTTCCACAGAACATGTGCCTGATGCAAAATACTACTTGACTGCAGAGAACTTGGTAGATCATCCCTTGTTTGCAGATTTGGACATAGAATGAAGAAGAGAGAAACCAAATAAGTAAGAAAAAGATTCTTTTTTGTTTGTTTAATCAATTCTGGCCTTTAAATCAAAAAGATATTATTTGAGACAGACTCAGACCTGCCAACCTGTTCGCATTTTGACCTCAAAGTACGCTGGTACGATTTGTCACTCTAAACTACGCAAAAGCCTGTTGCACGCGCTGTCCTCAAATCAAGCAACAGCAGCAGAAGAAGAAGAGTTTGGCCGATCACAGCGCTGGCTCATTCCCCAAATAGCAAGCCAGGATGATTGACAAATGCGTAAGGCTTATGATAGAAAAGAGACAGCGACACAGAATCCCGCTCGATCCCCCTTTCACTCCCGCTGTGTGACGGGTTTCTTCAGCGAGGACCGTACAGTCGTCTCGGTGCGTCCGGCTCCTCATGCTAAACAGGCTGGGGGAGATGTGTTGAAATATTGAGTTGAGTTAACTTAATCCTCTGCGTGATCGCATGGATTGACTCTGAAAATACGCTTTGTCATTCATAGACACTCGGAACAATATAATCTAAATAAACTTGAAATCGCTATGGCTTTATGAAAGTGCTCTGACTTGTGGATGACTGACAACTGCGAGTCTGGAGAAACAAGCATTTATTTATTCATTCTCAGTGTTGAGAAATGTAGCATGAAGAATGTGTAATGTTCTTGTGTTAAAAATATCTAAAGTACCAAATTATGTTAAATATTCTTTCAGTATGAAAACTAGCGTGTTAATTACTTATGGATTTAAAAGTACCGTTGTCTCAGTGCTGCGCAAGCTCTCTCACTTTTGGTAACAGTATGAATGAGGACGTAAGAATGCAGATTTGTCATTTTAACTGAAATTAGGACTGGTGTTGCTTGGGACATTGTCGGTCAGTGTTTCTGTAAAAATAAAACGAACAATAACACTGATAAGATAATAATACTACTACGAATTCTGCTACTAATAAGAATATAAACCGCACTAAGGATTGATGAACTGCCGGGTTCGTGAATATTAATCACTGCATTTGCTCAAACTAATTTGCTGAAATCAAAACGATGAGATTGCCATTTGCGCATTAGTTTCTTGCTCATAAAGGCTGAATAATTGAAATGAACTACATTATTTTTACAGGACAGTACAAATAATATCGTTCACATGTAGCACGTCAATGGACTACTTGCACAACTTCTTCCGCGTTCTAGTTAGTGCATATCGGGAGTTTCCGGTTACAGCTTTCAGCACACCTCCACACATTCAGATTATTATCACTGTTTAATGGCTGCCAATTGATTAAAACAGTGAATACTCTGTGTTCTCTGTGAATACTCTGATCTCTGTGTTAATTATCTTGAGCCTGCTGTGCATCCTGAATAATAAATAGCTAAAATATATTTATCCACTAAGCTGTGGCAGTCCTATATGTTCGTCTTCTCATGAAGTTTTTTTCTCTTTCTGAAATGTCATACCTGTTGGGTTTACATTTTTAAATGAAATTGAGTATTAAAAGAATTGCTTGTGTGCGCTGGTGTTTAATCCAGTCTTTTAAAATGGGCAGACCGAGGTGCCTGTAACCATGTTAAATAGGCTAGGCTATTTAATGAATAACACACACAGCGTAGAGGAGAATGACAGTCAACTACTTGGAATGTTATAGCATTTTGGGCATAAACATGTAAATAGTGAAAAGATTGATATTGAAAAATGACACAGAATGGTTAAAATATTTAATCCCAATAAGCAAACGTTGGTGATTCGCACTAATGTTATTCCTCTGTTCTCACACACTTCAGCGTCGCGGTCGCTAGTTTAGACGACCACAGTACATTGAAAATAAACATAACCAGAAATGAGTGAGGCGTACTATATCATTCAAATATTATAAAGTTATTGTTGTAATTCGTGTCCAGGTGCAGGTCCAGCATCTGATCTGAATAAGGCTGGGATCAGAACATTATATTATGCAGTGCATCTGGTTGGAAGTCGGAGTCATCACGCCGGTATGGAGACGAGATTGTTGAGGATCAGTGCCGATGACTGTCGTGTCGATGAGGCCTTCACAGGGCTGATGAAGGATGCGTCATGGATGGGTCCAGGTGCAGGTCCACCATCTGATCTGGATACGGCCGGGATCCGGCTGACTTCAGTAACAGGGAAGGAACTGGTTGACACTTCAGGACTGCGTTGTCGTAGTGTCCAGGCGAAGGTCCTTCATCAGATCTGGATCCGGCAGACTGCGGCAAACCTCGGATAAACAGAGAGACTAGTATTAGTGTAGACGCCATCCTTATGATGTAACGAGTAGATCAGGATTTATGGGGAGTGTCCCCGGTTCCGGCTGATCTAAACTATGCAGCCTAACATTGAATTATAGACACACACACACTCACTCAATCTCACACACACACACACACACTCAATCACACACACACTCACACACACACTCTCTCACACACACACTCACTCAATCACACACACACACACACACTCAATCACACACACACTCAATCACACACACTCACTCACTCAATCTCACACACACACTCACTCAATATCTCTCTCTCTCACACACACACACACACTCCCTCACTCTCTCTGACACTCGCTACCTCGCTGCTATGCTGAGTTGGTTGGCGTCTGTAGCTTCGTATATCTTCCCGTTTTGAATCATTATTTACTACCATTCCCTTTTGTTTATACTGCTAAAATATCTTACTCAACATCACATATTAACTTGACATCGCTAGCTTTAATCTAAATCGTTACTAGTACAACACGCTAGTAATTCGCTAGCCTGTTGGCGTGCCATCCGTGCGCTCTTTATTTGTTTATTTATTTATTTATTTAGCTTGCGCCTTTCACAAATCCATCAAAGCTGTGGTAAGTAGTGATCAGTCAACAAACACGGTAAGTCATGTCTTCTTCTCCTCTTATTGTGACTTGCACTTTATGTAACATGTATAGCATGGCCTTCTCTGTCAGCACAGGGTTTACATGTGATAAATGCAGGGAGATAGTCAGGCCGACGGAGGAGATTTCCGAACTAGAGACACGCATCCAAACTTTAATTGAGGTTAATTGTAAGAGTGCAAGGGCTATAGATACTGCTTTGGATGTGACTAGCTTATAGAACACTGTACATTGTTCGGTTCTGGCTGAAGTAGAGCCCGTGCAGCAGGGCAATTGGGTGACTGTGAGGCGCTGTAGTCGCGGGGCAAAACACCGCTCTTCGTTCCGGTTACAACATCAAACAGGTTCTCCCCACTCAGTGAAACACCCACTGAGAATCCTGTTGAATGTGCCTCAGTTATTGGAGATTCTATCACACGGAACGTGAAAATAGAGACACCAGCCACCATAGTCACATGTTTGCCGGGAGCCAGAGCGCCTGACATCAAAGCAAATTTAAAAGTGCTGGCTAATGCTAAATGTAAATTCTCTAAGATTATTATTCACGTCGGCACTAATGATGTTCGACTTTGCCAGTCGGAGATCACCAAAATTAATGTTTAAGAGGTGTGTGAACTCGCAAGTACGGTGTCAGGCACTGTAATTTGCTCTGGCCCCCTTCCTGTTCGCCGGAGTGATGAGATAGTTAGTAGACTGTCATCACTCAATGGCTGGCTGTCTAAGTGGTGTCCACAAAATAATATAGAATTCATAGACAATTGGAAAAGTTTTTGGGGCAAACCTGGCCTGTTGAAAAGAGATGGTATTCATCCCTCCTGGGATGGTGCTGCTCTTCTGTCTAGTAATATGGCACATACTCTTAGAGCTCAAACTTGACAATCTGGGGCTCAGGTCAGGAAGCAGACAAACTGGCTAAACCGACCGCCTGCCAGCTGTCTCACGTCACCAAGGTCAGATAAACCCCATCACATAGAGCTTCTGTCACCTAGATATCATCACATAGAGACTGTGTCTGTTCCCCGAATTAGGAAATACAAAAAACTTCCAAACCCATCTAAGGGTATTTAATTGATGTTCAACAAATAAAAAACAGATATAATACAAATGAAAAAATGATAAAGCTCAGGTTGCTGAATATTCGATCTCTCACATCAAAAGCACTCATAGTTAATGATATGATCACAGACTATAACCTAGATGTGCTGTGTTTGACAGAAACCTGTTCTAAAACCAAACAATTACATTACTTTAAATGAGTGCACCCCCCAAGATTACTGTTAAACATGAGCCTCGTCTAATAGGCAAAGGGGGGGTTGTTGTTGTAATTTATAGTAATACTTTCAAAATTAGTCTAGTTTCAAATAGAATTCTATTGAAGTGTTGGTGCTTAATGTAACAATATCTAGTGTAAATGATAAATCCCGTTTGAGATTTGAGATTTCAGGCAGTGCAGTGTATTCTCCATGAAGAAAAATGATTCATTGCTATAGGAGAGGAAGAATTTTCTAAACTCGTTAAATCATCTAAATCGACTAAATGAATGTTAGACCCTATACCGACTAAGCCACTGAAAGAGATGCTTCTAGAGGTCATAGATCCTCTTCATTAATCATTAATTCTTCTTTGGCATTAGGATACGTACCGGAAACTTTTAAGCTGGCTATGATTAAACCACTTGTTAAAAATAGTCAATTACAGGCCGATCTCGAATCTACTTTTTCTGTCAAAGATACAAGAAAAGGCATTTTTTTCAAATAAACTGTTCCATTTTAGTGCTTAGTGCTGCATTTGACACTATCGACCACAACATTCTTTTAAATAGACTCAAACATTATGTTGGAATTAATGGAATTGCACTAGCATGGTTTAAATCATACTTATCTGACCGTTATCAGTTTGTAGCAGTAAATGAAGAGATATCTTATCGATCAAAAGTTCAGTATGGGGTACCACAAGGCTCAGTACTAGGACCGTTGCTGTTCACTCTGTACATGCTAACCTTAGGAGATATTATTCGTCAGCATGGCATTAGTTTTCAATGTTATGCTGATGATACTATATATATATATATATATATATATTTATCATATATATGATATATTCTGAAAAAACAGATTCTAATTATTGGACAAAAAACTTCCTCATGTAATAACCTAGAATACTGTCTAACAGTTGATGGCTGCTCTGTCAAGTCTTCGTTGTCGGTTAGGAACCTGGGTGTGCTCGTTGATACCAATCTTTCATTTGATAGTCACGTGTCTAGTTTCTGTAAAACCGCATTTTTTCATCTTAAAAATATATCTAATTTGCGTCATATGCTCTCAATGAAAAATGCAGAACAATTAGTTCATGCGTTCATGACATCAAGGCTAGATTATTGTAATGCTCTACTGGGTGGTTGCCCTGCATACTTAATAAACAAACTACAGCTGGTCCAAAACGCAGCCGCTAGAGTTCTTACCAGAACCAGGAAGTACGACCATATTAGCCCGGTTCTGTCAACACTGCATTGGCTCCCTATTAAACATCGTATAAATTAAAAAAAAATGCTGATTACTTACAAAACACTAAATGGTTTAGCTCTGCAGTACTTGAGCGAGCTCTTAACGCATTATAGTCCATCACGTCTATTGCGATCTAAAAATTCCGGCCAGTTGATAATACCTAGAATATCTAAATCGACTGCTGGCGGTAGATCCTTTTCCTATTTAGCACCAAAACTTTGGAACAATCTTCCTAACATCGTCCGGGAAGCAGACACAGTCTGTCAGTTCAAATCTAGACTAAAAACACATCTCTTTGGCTTACCATACACATACTACATTATAGACTTCTATAATTCAATGTTAGGCTGCATAGTTTAGATCAGCCGGAACCGGGGACACTCCCCATAAATCCTGATCTACTCGTTACATCATTAGGATGGCATCTACGCTAATACTAGTCTCTCTGTTTATCCGAGGTTTGCCGCAGTCTGCCGGATCCAGATCCGATGAAGGACCTTCGCCTGGACACGACAACAACGCAGTCCTGAAGTGTCAACCAGTTCCTTCCCTGTTACTGATGTCAGCCGGATCCCGGCCGTATCCAGATCAGATGGTGGACCTGCACCTGGAACCATCCATGACGCATCCTTCATCAGCCCCTGTGAAGGCCTCATCGACACCACAGTCATCGGCAGTGATCCTCAACAATCTCGTCTCCATACCGGCGTGATGACTCCGACTTCCAACCAGATGCACTGCATAATATAATGTTCTGATCCAATTTGACTTCTGACCTGTAATGCTGCCTGGATCATAAACAGACACTGTTTGCTCGTTGGCCAGAGGAGGACTGGTCCCCCGACTGAGTCTGGGTTCTCCCAAGGTTTTTTCTCCATTCTGTCAGTGATGGAGTTTTGGTTCCTTGCCACTGTTGCCTTGGCTTTTGGCTTGCTTAGTTGGGGACATTTAATATTCAACAATATTATTGATCCGTCTCGCTTAAGGTGGACGACGATGCAATTTTCTTCTAGAAACAAACTTTGTTGTATTTTTTCAAGTTATCACTGTGTAAATAAAGGTGACTTGACTTGACACAATCAAAATCTTGGATATTATTAATAAATTAATTCATAGATAGATAGATTAGAAATATTAGATAGATAGATAAAAATAGTTAGATGATAGATAGATAAGTTAGAAAGAAAGAAAGAAAGAAAGAAAGAGAGAGAGAGAGAGAGAGAGAGAAAAAAAGAAAGATAGAAAGATAGTTTGTTAGTATCAAAGTTTTAAGAAGTTTTAAAAGCTTGAAGTTTGAAGGATTTCAGTTTGGTTGCAGTTGCAATTGTGTTGTTCATTTTTTGTTTGATTTTTATTTCTCTCCAGTATTTTGCAGACGAGGAGGAGGAGGAGGATAACAAAGTAAAAATAATAAATAAAAAATTCTAATTATAGACCGATTTCTAAATGACCAATTTTAGCTAAAGTTTTAGAAACTCTGGTTGGTGATCAGTTGAAGGACTATTTGGTTTCCAACAATATTTTGTCTGACTTAGTAAGTTTACACATAAAATGCAATTTGTTTGAAGAAATTTGATTGAATAAGTGTATAAGTATATTTAACATCAGTGGACATGCAGTGTACCCTAAATTATAGAATCACCCACCTGTTACTAGCTACTTGCAAGATATTAGCCACTGGAACTGCTCTCTTCATCAAAGAATTTGGATGAAAACAGAGATGGAGTCCATGGGGCTCTGGCCAGGATCACACCCAGTAAGACACCTAATGAATATGGTCTCCTTGTGGCGCTATCCACCTCAGCCTGAGCTTATAGAGACAAACATGGGCCTTCCGTCACCAAAGTACTTCCAGCTCCATCCCTTTTTCATTTGGAAACCTGAGCACAGTATAAAAGAAAGGCTTAGAAACAATTACATCCTGCCCTGTCTCTACAGCTGTCCAAATCCTCATGTTGTGTCCTCAGGTGTGGGAAGACCCCGAGTGATCCTTGGCACTAGTGGGCAATATTACATCCTTGCTTCACGTCTGTGCTGTAAGGCATGTAAAAAATACTGGTTCGCTGATAAACCTCAGTGGGTGGACATGCTACCACAGCGATTCAGAAACATCTTGCCAACCTTCCTCACCCATAAGAAGGCAATCTGTAAAACTGTGATGGATGAACTGAGGCGCTCTGGAAAATCCCCTAATGACATGGCCAACCGGCTGTCTGAGGTGCTTCACCTTAAGTTTGAAAGAGCCCACCTGGCTTACCTTCTCATTGTGCAGAACGTCAGGGATGCTGAAGCAGGGCTGTATGGCCAGGAAACCATCACAGGAGCATTGAGGAAGGATGACACACCTGCTTCGTTTGGGGGTTACGAAGATACTGATGGGTGGCATGGGGTGTCTGTGTCTGCACATTATCTGGTGGAGTGCCTGCTTCAGGAATATCACCGGCAAGAGGCAGCTCTCACTCAGCTCCTTCAAGGAACTTTTGGACAGGTGTTCAGATCAGATCACACACGCAAAGTTGCTAAAAAAGTGACCCTCTCATCTGGCACAATGTCATCCTACGCTGTGATGAACGAGAACTGGATGATCCTGTCCTGGGTGATGCTGCAGTCTGAGAGTGAGCAATCCTTGACGTCAATGTACTGTGGGATGGCCAATCGCTACAGTGCTGCTGGCATATAGGGGTGGTGATGTCGCAGTGGATAATACACATGCCTTTGGTGTGAGAGACCGGGGTTCGAATCCACTGCGAGACACCAATGTGTCCCTGAGCAAGACACTTAACCCCTAGTTGCTCCAGAGGCGTGCGAAATATAGCAATTGTAAGTCGCTTTGGATAAAAGCGTCAGATAAATCTTGTTCTATAACCAAGATGGTGCCTCGGTGTGGAGCTCTCCATACCCAAGGCCAAGTACCAGTGGGTGGACAGGTAAGAATAATCACATCTCATCACACATCACATCAAGATGTGTAAGCAAAGGTAATGAATACATTAAAATGTATTTCCCTTTTATGTACTTAGGGACTGCTGTGCTGCTTTCAGAGTGATGGACCCAGGACAGTATGAGCACCAGCAGTGGGAAGCTTGGAGGACCACTGTAGCTACTGTGGCAGAGGTTACATCAGGAAACCTCAAGAATGTAAATGCCGCTTGCCAGAAGTACAATGAGGACATGGTGGTTAAACTAGACTTGTTTAACTGTATGCGGCGATTCACCAGGGAATGTGTTTCGGAGCACCATCCTCTGTATAGCTCGTTCTGCCAGTTCCTCTCTTCTGCCTTCTCTGTAGTAGATCAGAGTGACCTGGAGAAACTGAGGAACGCATACAAGTTCTGTGAAACTGAGCCTGCTAATCCCACAAAGCAGCACATCAGAGCGCACTGCAGGACAAAAGTGCCACATCCTAGAGAGCTGGTCCAAAGAGTGGAAGAAGTACTTCACCATTTCCATCTTGCAAAGGATCCCAACAACATCTTCCTTTTTAAACCCTCAATGCTAAAATTGTGGTGGATTCAGCGTATCCACATCCTTAGAGGCTGCCTGAGTGACCCTGAGGTGGAGGAAGGAATCCTCTACAGACATGGTGGAACGCTACAACTGAATCATGTCAAGGGTGAAGGAGCTGCTATGGCCATCTGGATCCCTGTCAGAGGCACTTCACAGCAAGAGGGGTTTCATTTCCCCCAGGCTCAGTGGGTAACGGGTAATCGCGTCTCTCCTGAGCTGTTCCAGGCGCAGGGTATGACTGGTGTCGCACGCTGGAATTATCAGCGGCTGGTGGACCTGAAACAGCCTGGGCTTGTCTTACCTGGAGTGTTTGACCCTGTTTTGATGTTGGAGTTAAACAGGGCATCTATAAGAGTGACTGGGCAACCCAAATATCCAGCCTTCCACATCTCCAGCTGGGACACAAGAGAGAGGTTTGGCCTACAATATGTGGAGCCAGGCTGTCGACCTGTGCCTCTTGACTTTGACAAACACAAAAGCAGGAAGACAGACCTAGGGATGCAAGAAGCGTCTTCATCTGGCACTCAGTTCTCATTTCCATCTCAGGTAAGCCTTTAAAGTTCTTTGATAACAGACTTTTTATTAAAAAACAAATACTTTATAATTCTCGCTCGCATATTACACTAATTTTGCTGAATTTCAGAAATGCTTAGAGGATTCCTCTTCTGCTGAGACCGCTCTTGCTGCTGAACCAGAGGCCACCCCGCAGACTTTCATTTTTCAATGTTTTTCTACTCCGAGTGCTGTGACAGTGAAGGAAAAATCATCTGAGGAGTTTCTTTTAGATGCAGGTAATTATATTATTCTGTTATACTGTTTCTGCTCGGTTTCGAACCGAGGACCTCTCGCGTGTTAGGCGAATGTGATGACCACTACACTACAGAAACCTATTGTTGAGATGGTTGTGCTTTTTAGAAGATGGCTCCTTCCCATAATCTGCCCTGCAAGCAGTGTGACAGACTGTAAATTTCACAAACAACAGAACAGAGTTCATTCGGCACACACCTAGTGTCATTGGGCATGGCAGTCTGCCTACAGCTCCTTGGTACGATGGCCTTCACCTGTCTTAAAAGTAAGGGTTTTGTAGCGAATTGCAGCATTTATATTTAACATGCCTCGACTTGTTTCCACCCAATTTTGAACTGAGGACCTTTTGCATGTAAAGCGAACGTGATAACCACTACACTACGGAAACTTGGTTTGGATCTCATTCCCACCTCTTCTAGCGAAGCGACTTTTCGCGTGTGAGGCGAACGTGATAACCACTACACTACAAACACGTCTTCAGGTTGCAGACATAAATCTTTAGGTGCACGCTAATTAAAAAGTATATAAAGGAAATGAGCGGTGCACCCACCTAGCGTGGCAAACTGTTTAAATTTTCTGTCAGAATCCAACCACTGTTTCGAACCAAGGACCTTTCGCGTGTTAGGCGAACGTGATGACCACTACACTACAGAAACCTATTGATGGTTTATGTGCTTTTTAGAAAATGCCTCCTTCCCATAATCTGCTCTGCAAGCAGTGTGACAGTTTGTAAATTCCACAAACAACAGAACAGAGGTTATTCGGCATGGCAATCTCCCTACAGCTCCTTGGTACGATGGCCTTCACCTGTCTCAAAAGTAAGGGTTTTGTAGCGAATTGCAGCATTTATATTTAACATGCCTCCACTTGTTTCCACCCAGTTTTGAACTGAGGACCTGTCGCGTGTAAAGCGAACGTGATATCATGGCATGTGCTTTTTAGAAGATGGCTCCTTCCCATAATCTGCTCTGCAAGCAGTGTGACAGTCTGTGAATTCCACAAACAACAGAACAGAGGTTATTCGGCATGGCAATCTCCCTACAGCTCCCTACAGTAGCGAATTGGAGCAGTAAATTTAAAATGCCTCCACTTGTTTTCCGCCCAGTTTTGAACTGAGGACCTTTCGCGTGTAGAGCAAACGTCATAACCACTACATTATGGAAACTTGATTTGGACGTCAGTCCCACCGCTTCTAGGGTACGCTTGTTCAAAAGCGACTGAAACTATAGACTGCCCAGTGTTTTTAACATGGCAAAAAGCTGCTAATTTTGTTGGCAGACTGAACATCTTATATTACTGTACAGGAAACCTCAATGGTCATTTGTTTTATTTTTGTCCTTTTCTAAGAGATTAAACCACAAACATCCCTGCAAGTGTACTGACCTGCTCAACAGAAAATCGCATACATTTTTGCAAAAACCACCCACAGTTTCCGCCCAGTTTCGAATTGGGGACCTTTTGCGTGTGAGGCGAACGTGATAACCACTACACTACTGAAACACGTCTTCAGGTTGCAGACATAAATCTTTAGGTGCACGCTTATTAAAAAGCATATAAAGGAAATGATCGCTGCACCCACCTAGCGTGGCAAACAGTTAAAATTTTCTGTCAGAATCCAACCACTGTTTCTGCTCGGTTTCGAACCGAGGACCTTTCGCGTGTTAGGCGAACGTGATGACCACTACACTACAGAAACCTATTGATGAGGCACATGTGCTTTTCAGAAGATGGCTCCTCCCCATTTGGTGGTTCTAGATCGGTTCCAAATATGTGTTTCAGCAAAACGGTTCGAAGGAAACGCCCGATCGGCCCGAAACTGACGTATGCGTCCCGTCACGGGCCCCTGGGACGGGTTCTAGAGTTCCGCGTCCCTCTGACATTTTTTCGCGCTAATTGGCCACCAACAGCCCCATGGAATAAGTTGCACGTGGGACGTCAAATAAACAGGGGCCAAAAGGGGTCGAAAGGTCGCAGCGGCCCCAAATTCGGCACGGCGGTAGTCCGGGGGCCCCCGGTTCTAGATCACGGGTTTGGTGGTTCTAGATCGGTTATAAGTATGTGTTTCAGCAAAACGGTCAGAAGGAAACGCCCGATCGGCCCGAAACTGACGTATGCGTCCCGTCACGGGCCCCTGGGACGGGTTCTAGAGTTCCGCGTCCCTCTGACCTTTTTTCGCGCTATTTGGCCACCAACAGCCCCATGGAATAAGTTGCACGTGGGACGTCAAAAAAACAGGGGCCAAAAGGGGTCGAAAGGTCGCAGCGGCCCCAAACTCGACGCGGTGGGTGTTCGGGGGCCCCCGGTTCTAGATCCCGGGTTTGGTGGTTCTAGATCGGTTCCGAGTGTGTTTTCAGTTTGACCCTTCAAGAGGGAATTCCAGTCTATGAGCTGACTATGAGTGCAAGTGGCCTTTGAAGAGAAACTTGAACAAATGTGGAAAAAAAATTAGCCCTGAGTTCTAGAGACTCGTCCTCCTGATATGTCGTTCGGGGGCCCGAGGGGGCCCGGCACGCAGTGTTTGGGGCCCGTGGGACCTCCGGGGGCCGAACAGGGGCCACTGACACGTGTGACTTATCCCATTCATTTTCACAGGTGTTTGGTGGACGTGTGACAGAAAGGTCCGATCGGCCCGAAACTGACGTATGCGTCCCGTCACGGGCCCCTGGGACGGTTTCTAGAGTTCCGCGTCCCTCTGACCTTTTTTCGCGTTAATTGGCCACCAACAGCCCCATGGAATAAGTTGCACGTGGGACGTCAAATAAACAGGGGCCAAAAGGGGTCGAAAGGTCGCAGTGGCCCCAAATTCGGCACGGCGGTAGTCCGGGGGCCCCCGGTTCTAGATCACGGGTTTGGTGGTTCTAGATCGGTTCTAAGTATGTGTTTCAGCAAAACGGTTCGAAGGAAACGCCCGATCGGCCCGAAACTGACATATGCGTCCCTTCACGGGCCCCGGGGACGGGTTCTAGAGTTCCGTGCCCAAAGCTGCTCGTTTGGCCGAAAAAAGCCCCCCTTGACCTGGAAGCGCCTGTGAAGTTTAAACTGAATAAGTTGCACGTGGGAGGGCGGAAATACAGGGGTCGAAAGGTCGCACCGCCTCCAAATTCGCCGCCCTGGTAGTCGAGGGGCCCCCGGTTCTAGATCGCGGATCGCAGGGTTCTAGATCGGTTCCATGTGTATCATTTTTTTGTGCAAAAATCTCCTCACTTTTGGTCCTACTGAGCATATGTCTTTCTGTGTGTGCAAGAGGGCTGCCATTAATTGGACCATGTGCTCGGTGAAGGGTGGACAGAAAGGTCCGATCGGCCCGAAACTGACGTATGCGTCTCGTCACGGGCCCCTGGGACGGGTTCTAGAGTTCCGCGTCCCTCTGAACTTTTTTCACGCTAATTGGCCACCAACAGCCCCATGGAATAAGTTGCACGTGGGACGTCAAAAAAACAGGGGCCAAAAGGGGTCGAAAGTTCGCAGCGGCCCCAAATTCGGCACGGTGGTGGTCCGGGGGCCCCCGGTTCTAGATCACGGGTTTGGTGGTTCTAGATCGGTTCCAAGTATGTGTTTCAGCCAAACGCTTTGAAGGAAACGCCCGATCGGCCCGAAACCGACAAGCGGGTCTCGTCACGGGCCCCGGGGACGGGTTCTAGAGTTCCGCGTCCCTCTGACCTTTTTTCGCGCTAATTGGCCACCAACAGCCCCATGGAATAAGTTGCACGTGGGACGTCAAATAAACAGTCGCCCTAATGGGTGAAAAGGTCGCAGGACCTCGAGATTGGTCACGGACGACCACCACGGGCCCCCGAATCGGGCCCCAGAGTATCGTGGCTCTATATGCTTCCTGAGCCTAGTAGGCCGTCTAATCCTAACTGCTGAATTAACCCTTGCAGACACATGCTCCCATAGAGATCAATGGGAGACAGAGAGGTGCATAAAAAATAGCTAAAAATAAACTTGGCATGTCTTGACCTAGCCCGCTCTGTCTGTCGCAGAGGGCCACGTGACGCAACTTTTTGTAGAGTTTGGGGCCCCTCGGACCCCCGGGGGCCGCGCGGGAGCCACTGACACGTGCAACTTATCCCATTCATTTTCATAGGCGCTTGGTGGACATCGCCACGCAACGGTCCCAATAGCCCCGAATGGCTCCGATTTGAAATCTGTGGCCCCTCAGGGTCCCCTCAGACGGTCCGCAAAGACTGGGGTCCGTAGTACCCCGTTAAGTGCGTTACAGTCAAAAACAGCATCCCATCTGTAACCTATTTGACGGGTGCCCTAAATGCTGTCCGTGGACAGTCCATTTTTAGGCTAATTATGCATAATTATTAGCTTTAATGTACATCAGTGTGTTGTATTGTGTCCCCTGTGTGGTGTACAGTAGGTTTCACCTCATAAAACCACTGTAATTATGAAATATGACCTGTTAATGCATTGACCACGGACAGCCTATTTGGACCCCGTCAAATAAGTTGCAGGTGGGACTTCACCACATGTGATGAAATCGCCTAATCATTACGGGGATTCACCCGCTGAAAATGTCTAAGTTAAAAACAGCATCCCACCTGTAGCTTATTCGACAGGGTCCAAATAGGCTGTTCATGGACAGTCCATATTTAGGCTAATTATGCATAATTAATAGCTTTAATGTACATCGGTGTGCTGTAGTGTGTCCCCAGTGTGGTTTACAGTAGGTTTGACCACATAAAACCATTGTAATTATGAGATATGACCTATTAATGCATTGACCACGGACAGCCTATTTGGACCCCGTCAAATAAGTTACAGGTGGGCCCTTACTTTGCCCACCTGTAACTTATTTGACAGGGTCCAAATAGGCTGTCTGTGGACAGTCCATTTTTAGGCTACAGTGGGCCCTTAATTTGCCCACCTGTAACTTATTTGACAGGGTCCAAATAGGCTGTTCATGGACAGTCCATTTTTAGGCTAATTATGCATAATTGATAGCTTTGATGTACATCAGTGTGTTGTATTGTGGCCCCTGTCTAGTGTACATTAGTTTTTACCTAATAAAACCATTGTAATTATGAAATATGACCTATTAATGCATTGACCACGGACAGCCTATTTGGACCCCGTCAAATAAGTTACAGGTGGGCCCTTACTTTGCCCACCTGTAACTTATTCGACAGGGTCCAAATAGGCTGTTCATGGACAGTCCATATTTAGGCTAATTATGCATAATTAATAGCTTTAATGTACATCAGTGTGTTGTATTGTGTCCCCTGTGTGGTGTACAGTAGGTTTCACCTCATAAAACCACTGTAATTATGAAATATGACCTGTTAATGCATTGACCACGGACAGCCTATTTGGACCCCGTCAAATAAGTTGCAGGTGGGACTTCACCACATGTGATGAAATCGCCTAATCATTACGGGGATTCACCCGCTGAAAATGTCTAAGTTAAAAACAGCATCCCATCTGTAGCTTACTCGATAGGGTCCAAATAGGCTGTTCATGGACAGTCCATATTTAGGCTAATTATGCATAATTAATAGCTTTAATGTACATCAGTGTGTTGTATTGTGTTCCCTGTGTGGTGTACAGTAGGTTTCACCTCATAAAACCACTGTAATTATGAAATATGACCTGTTAATGCATTGACCACGGACAGCCTATTTGGACCCCGTCAAAAAAGTTACAGGTGGGCCCTTACTTTGCCCACTTGTAACTTAATTGACAGAGTCCCTGTAAGCTGTCCATGGACATGCCATTTTAAGTCTAATAATGCATAGTTCTTCTGATGGGACACATAGGCCATTGGTGGCCACACAGGCGGTCAGTGGGATGAATAGGCCGTTCGTGGTCACATAGGTGCACAGTGGGATGAATAGGCTGTTCGTGGTCACACAGGCGGTTAGGGGGATGAATAGGCTGTCCGTGGTCACGGGGCGGGGCCACGGGCCGTCACTTAGATTAGCCGTGGACAGACGGGCCGTTCGTGGTCAAACAGGCCGTCAGTGGGACGAATAGGCTGTCCGTGGTCACTGGGCGGGGCCACGGGCCGTCACTTAGATTGGCCGTGGACGGACGGGCCGTTCGTGGATACATAGGCTGTCGGTGGGACGAATAGGCTGTCCGTTGTCACTGGGCGGTCGGTGGGATGAATAGGCCGTTCGTGGTCACATAGGTGGTCGGTGGGATGAATAGGCTGTTCGTGGTCACACAGGCGGTTAGGGGGACGAATAGGCTGTTCGTGTCAGTGGGCGGGGCCAGGGGCCGTCACCCGGGTTGGCCGTGGGTGAAAAGGCCGTTCGTGGTCACACAGGCGGTCGGTGGGACGAATAGGCTGTTCGTGTCAGTGGGCGTGGCCAGGGGGCTGTTCGCAGGTCACAGGTGGGACGGACGGGCGCTCCGTGGTCGGTAGGTGCGGTCAGGGAATTTCGCGAAAGGGCGGTCAGGGCGATGCGCGTGCGCTCCGTGGACGCCCGCCCGCAACCTTTTCGGCGCGCGTCGAATCGACTGAGGGCGGTCGGCGAGTCACCCCCTGTGGCCGACGCCCGTATCGCGAGCGAGGGGGCCGGATTTCGTCGGGCTCCCGCGGGGCCCCCGGGCCCGAGGCGACGCCTCCGGCCGCCCCGCGGGCCCCCCCCGGCGGCCCGGCGCCGTCGGCCGGTTCCCGAAAAATCACCTAGGGGGCGTCGCGCAGGGGTCCACTAACCTCCTACCACGGACTACCTTTTAAGCTGTCCGCGGACCCCTTTCCTAACCCGGTGGCCTAAAGGGTGTAAGGGTTTTGTAGCGAATTGCATAATTTATATTTAACATGCCTCCACTTGTTTCCCTAGGGTCCGCTTGTCCAAAAGCGACTGAAACTATAGACTGCCCAGTGTTTTAAACATGGCAAAAAGCTGCTAATTTTGTTGGCAGACCAAACATTTTTTATTACTGTACAGGAAACCTCAACGGTCATTTGTTTTATTTTTGACAGAAAATGTGCCTGCATCCCTGCAAGTGTACTGACCTGCTCAACAGAAAATCGCATATGAAATTTTTGCAAAAACCACCCACAGTTTCCGCCCAGTTTCGAATTGGGGACTTTTCGCGTGTGAGGCGAACGTGATAACCACTACACTACAAACACGTCTTCAGGTTGCAGACATAAATCTTTAGGTGCACAATTATTAAAAAGCATATAAAGGAAATGAGCGCTGCATCCACCTAGTGTGGCAAACAATTTAAATTTTCTGTCAGAATCCAACCACTGTTTCTGCTCAGTTTCGAACCGAGGACCTTTCGCGTGTTAGGCGATCGTGATGACCACTACACTACAGAAACCTATTGATGGAGCATGTAGTTTTTAGAAGATGGCTCCTTCCCATAATCTGCTCTGCAAGCAGTGTGACAGTTTGTAAATTCCACAAACAACAGAACAGAGGTTATTCGGCATGGCAATCTGCCTACAGCTCCTTGGTACGATGGCCTTCACCTGTCTCAAAAGTAAGGGTTTTGTAGCGAATTGCAGCATTTATATTTAACATGCCTCCACTTGTTTCCACCCAGTTTTGAACTGAGGACCTGTCGCGTGTAAAGCCAACGTGATAACCACTACACTACGCAAACTTGATTTGGACGTCAGTCCCACCTCTTCTAGGGTACGCTTGTTCAAAAGCGACTGAAACTATAGACTGCCCAGTTTTTTAAACATGGCAAAAAGCTGCTAATTTTGTTGGCAGACCAAACATTTTTTATTACTATACAGGAAACCTCAATGGTCATTTCTTTTATTTTTGTCCTTTTCTAAAGAGATTAAACCACAAACATCCCTGCAAGTGTACTGACCTGCTCAACAGAAAATCGCATACGAAATTTTTGCAAAAACCACCCAAAGTTTCCGCCCAGTTTCCGACTGGGGACCTTTCGCGTGTGAGGCGAATGTGATAACCACTACACTACGGAAACACGTCTTCAGGTGGCAGACATAAATCTTTAGGTGCACGCTTATTAAAAAGCATATAAAGGAAATGAGCGCTGCTACTACCTAGCGTTGCAAACAGTTAAAATTTTCTGTCAGAATCCAACCACTGTTTCTGCTCGGTTTCGAACCGAGGACCATTCGCGTGTTAGGCGAACATGATGAATACTACACTACAGAAACCTATTGATGAGGCACATGTGCTTTTTAGAAGATGGCTCCCTCCCATAATCTGCTCTGCAAGCAGTGTGACAGTCTGTGAATTCCACAAACAACAGAACAGAGGTAATTCGGCATGGCAGTCTGCCCACAGCTCCTTGGTACGATGGCCTTCACCTGTCTCAAAAGTAAGGGTTTTGTAGCGAATTGCAGCATTTATATTTAAAATGAATCCACTTGTTTCCGCCCAGTTTTGAACTGAGGACCTTTCGCGTGTAAAGCAAACTTGATAACCACTACACTACGGAAACTTGATTTCAACGTCAGTCCCACCACTTCTAGGGTACGCTTGTTCAAAAGCGACTGAAACTATAGACTGCCCAGTGTTTTTAACATGGCAAAAAGCTGCTAATTTTGTTGGCAGACCGAACATTTTATATTACTGTACAGGAAACTTCAATGGTCATTTGTTTTATTTTTGTCCTTTTCTAAGAGATTAAACCACAAACATCCCTGCAAGTGTACTGACCTGCTCAACAGAAAATCGCATACGAATTTTTTGCAAAAATCACCCACAGTTTCCGCCCAGTTTCGAACTGGGGACTTTTCGCGTGTGAAGTGAACGTGATAACCTCTACACTACAAACACGTCTTCAGGTGGTAGACATAAATCTTTAGGTGCACGCTTGTTAAAAAGCGTATAAAGGAAATGAGCGCTACACTCACCTAGCGTGGCAAACAGTATAAATTTTCTGTCAGAACCCAACCACTGTTTCTGCTCGGTTTCTAACTGAGGACCTTTCGCGTGTTAGCCGAATGTGATGACCACTACACTACAGAAACCTATTGATGAGACGGCTGTGCTTTTTAGAAGATGTCTCCTTCCCATAATCTGCCCTGCAAGCAGTGTGACAGTCTGTAAATTCCACAAACAACAGAACAGAGGTCATTCGGCATGGTCTTCTGCCTACAGCTCCTTGGTACGATGGCCTTCACCTGTCTTAAAATTAAGGGTTTTGTATCGAATTGCAGCATTTATACTTAACATGCCTCCACTTGTTTCCGCCCAGTTTTGAACTGAAGACCTTTGCGTGTAAAACGAACGTGATATCATGGTATGTGCTTTTTAGTAGATGGCTCCTTCCCATAATCTGCTCTGCAAGTAATGTGACAGTCTGTGAATTCCACAAACAACAGAACAGAGGTCATTCGGCATGGCAGTCTGCCTACAGCTCCTGGGTACGATGGCCTTCACTTGTCTCAAAAGCAAGGGTTTTGTAGCGAATTGGAGCATTAAATTTAAAATGCCTCCACTTGTTTCCGCCCAGTTTTGAACTGAGGACCTTTCGCGTGTAAAGCAAACGTGATAACCACTACACTACGGAAACTTGATTTGGACATTAGTCCCACCGCTTCTAGCGTACGCTTGTTCAGAAGCGACTGAAACTATAGACTGCCCAGTGTTTTTAACATGGCAAAATGCTGCTAATTTTGTTGGCAGACCGAACATTTTATATTACTGTACAGGAAACCTCAATGGTCATTTGTTTTATTTTTGTCCTTTTCTAAAGAGATTAAACCACAAACATCCCTGCAAGTGTACTGACCTGCTCAACAGAAAATCGCATACGAAATTTTTGCAAAAACCACACACAGTTTCCGCCAAGTTTCGACTGGGACCCTTCGCGGGTGAGGCGGACGTGATAACCACTACACTACGGAAACACGTCTTCAGGTTGCAGATATAAATCTTTAGGTGCACGCTTATTAAAAAGAATATAAAGGAAATGATCGCTGCACCCACCTAGAGTGGCAAACAGTTTAAAATTTCTGTCAGAATCCAACCACTGTTTCTGCTCGGTTTCGAACCGAGGACCTTTCGCGTGTTAGGCGAACGTGATGAACACTACACTACAGAAACCTACTGATGGAGAATGTGCTTTTTAGAAGATCCCTCCTTCCCATAATCTGCTCTGCAAGCAGTGTGACAGTTTGTAAATTCCACAAACAATAGAACAGAGGTTATTCGGCATGGCAATCTGCCTACAGCTCCTTGGTACGATGGCCTTCACCTGTCTCAAAAGTAAGGGTTTTGTAGCGAATTGCAGCATTTATATTTAACATGCCTCCACTTGTTTCCACCCAGTTTTGAACTGAGGACCTGTCTCGTGTAAAGCGAACGTGATAACCACTACACTACGGAAACTTGACTTGGACGTCAGTCCCACCTCTTCTAGGATACCCTTGTTCAAAAGCGACTGAAACTATAGACTGCCCAGTGTTTTAAACATGGCAAAAAGCTGCTAATTTTGTTGGCAGACCAAACATTTTTTATTACTGTACAGGAAACCTCAACGGTCATTTGTTTTATTTTAACAGAAAATGTGCCTGCATCCCTGCAAGTGTACTGACCTGCTCAACAGAAAATCGCATATGAAATTTTTGCAAAAACCACCCACAGTTTCCACCCAGTTTCGAACTGGGGACCTTTCGCGTGTGAGGCGAACGTGATAACCACTACACTACGGAAACACATCTTCAGGTGGCAGACATAAATCTTTAGGTGCACGCTTATAAAAAAGCATATAAAGGAAATGATCGCTGCACCCACCTAGAGTGGCAAACAGTTTAAATTTTCTGTCAGAATCCAACCACTGTATCTGCTCGGTTTCGAACCGAGGACCTTTCACGTGTTAGGCAAACGTGATGACCACTACACTACAGAAACCTATTGATGAGGCACTTGTGCTTTTTAGAAGATGGCTCTGTTCCCATAATCTGCTCTGCAAGCAGTGTGACAGGTTGTAAATTCCACAAACAACAGAACAGAGGTCATTCGGCATGGCAGTCTGCCTACAGCTCCTTGGTACGATGATAAAAAATCTGATAAAAAATCACAAAGCCCATAATAAGAGCAACAAAAGAGATGAGAAATGGGGAAAAGAACAAGAGGTATTAAATTTATTTAAAGAAAAGGGAGCACAATTGATAAAAGAACTTAGAAAGAGAGTAGGGAAAAAAGAAAGCATAATAGAGACCCCAACCCCATATGGACCATCCTATGACTTGACTGGTAAACAGCTCCCACTAGTGACTGGAACAGTGGCTATAAAAGGCAAAGTGAATTTTGAAAATGAGAAGGAAGAAGAAATAAAGGTGAGTCAGGACTGTAGAGGAGCAGACATGAGTGACCCTCTAATTTTATCAAGATGGGATGCTGTGAGCCATGAGGGGAGTCAGGGAAGTGCCTTAGACCTCAAACACCTGATTGACGCTCATGGAAGCCCTGCATTGTCTAACCCGTATTTCCATGCAAGTCAAGCTTTGCAGGAACTCAGAGGAAAGACGGGGAAGAAGGTGGAGGTTGACAGACAACGAGCCAGACTTGACCGGGAAGAAATAGAACGAGATATACGGATAACTAAAGAACAGATCGACCAAGAAGTTGAAGCCATGCGAAGACTCCTAAGAGACTCCATAGAAAGGGACCAACAGAGACTTCGGGAACATCAAAGACGAAGATCTAATTCAGCCAGCCCACACAGGGAATACAAGCATGTGTCTGGAACCCTCCTTTTAGAAGAAGCACCCCCAAGCGAACCACACTGGAGGAGAGGAGACAATTTGAGAGAGATACCAGCACGCAAACTGAGTCCATATAAAGATGAAGAGGAACAACTGGAAGAAGATCCCTTACAATGCCCCATCCTGATCAAAGGACATCAAGGACAGTACGTGCCATGGGCAGGACAAGATCTGGAGGGACTGATAGCCCGCCTCCCTGACCTACATGAAGGGGCTGGCAAATGGATCAGACTGCTGGAAGAAGAGACAATGGGAAAGATACTAGCCATTGGAGATGTCAAGGCCCTGCTGGCAAAGAGCGTTGGAGGTGCAAAGACTAATGAAATCCTTAAAGCCTCTGGACTTGGAGCTGCAGTCAATTCGACCAGGATGGATGCCACACCATTGGACAGGCATAGAGCTGCACTATGGCGGGCTCTTCGAGAACATTATCAAACTCAGATGGATCCGAAGATGCTGAAAGGGGAACCAATAGGAGATGAGGAAAATCCAGTCACCTATGTTCAAAGACAGTCAAGAAAGTGGAAGCAAGAGCTGGAGAGATACCCTGAACGGGATCCAGTGATAACAGCACTGTTCAGATCCTCCATAATTGACGCCATGCCTCCCTCTGTAAAAGCCAAGCTGGAGGATGTGGTCGGGTTGGCCTCAAAGACATCAAAGGAGTTCAGTGACCATGTGGCTCACGCAGTGGAACAGTACAGGAAGAATAAACTAAAGCTGAAGAATCAAGAAAGAGATTTTCAAAGAAAATTGACTCAGCTACAACTGGATGAACTGATTAACAAGAAGAAGAAAGTACAGGCTGCAGTAAAGGAAGTTGAAGATCAGTCTGCAGTGATGGCTGCTGTGAACATACCAAGTCAAGCGCCACAAGTCATACAGCAAGCTCCAGTCAACATGGGTCAGAATGTGCCAGTCAACGTGGGAAAACCCATAACAACCGAATGCACCTATCGTGATCTATCTTCCTGAACAACAAGACAACAGAAACAGAGCAATGTCAGCACCAGGAAGGGGAAGAGGAAGAGGAAGAGGAAGGACATACAGCAACCAACAGAGGAACATGGATCAACCTGGACACACCAAGAGAAATTGCCCAGTGAACCCATGGCCACAAGATGAGATGCAAGGCCAGATGCAACAACCTTGGCAGCAGAGATCCTTGAATCAGCAACACCAAGTATCAGGGCCAGTCAACCCATGGCGTGGCCCAGACCAAGGTTACTAGGGGTGCCCAGAGAATCCTACGGGGAGGAGTCAGCTGCCAATGCTGACCAAGAACCTATGCTGCGGGTTAAAATAGAGGACAAGATAATACCCATTATGCTTGACACAGGGGCAACATTCACATGGTTGAGCCAAAATTATGCCTCTCACCTACCCAGGTCTGGAAAATACGTCAACACAGTGGGATTTTCGGGACTGACACAGCTAATTCCAATGACAGCCCCTGTCAGCATAAAAGTCAAAGACTCTGAAATAAAGATTCCAATACTAGTGTCTGACCAAACGCCAGTCAACTTGTTGGGTAGGGATGCTATATGCAAATTGAACTTACAGATATGGTGCTCTCCTGAAGGGATATATATATAAAAAATACAGGTATAAAACAGATGTTAGTAATGGGTGGAGCTGAGCAACAAGAACAATAGACAAAAATATTTTGGATAGGGAATATAGATTGGGTAGTAGGGGACACACTTGAAAAATGGGGAAGATACAGTATATAAAAGAGCAACTTCAGAAACCAGTTTCCCCAGAAACCGAATTCCATTGTACAATGAGATATGATCCCCTTAGAGATCCAAAAATGGAAAAAGAGAGGTTAGGAGGAACTAAAGGACAGACTGTGTGTCTGACTTCAAATTACATAATTGTAGGACCAGAGGGAGCAGCGTTACAAATTGAACACTGTGAATTCACTAATACTTGGTTTAGAGTAGATGATTCAGTACCACATGTTACATTATTTATAAATGAGGGGAGTCAAGCACAAGATCTAGGCCCAATGATGTTAAAGGTAGAAGGAAAGCTTTGGTAAGCCACTGATAACCCTTTCATTTTTCAAACAAAATATATGACATATCTCAAAATCATCTGCACAACCAAAATGGTAGGGATTCCAAAATTGATAGTTGAGACAGTAGAGAAAAGCGAACTGAAGTCTAGAATGGACGAACTTATCTCAGAGATGGCGATGTACCACAACAAATCCAGCTAATTTTGTCCCGCTGGAGGGGGAAGGAACACCTAGTGAGTGTGTTTCTGTCTCTTTAGCTTTTACTCGTCTGAGACCAGATTTGGAATCAACACCAATTGTTGATCCAGACGTAGATTATTTTGTGGATGGCTCATGTTTTAGAGACCACTTAGGTAACCATGCTGGCTTTGCTGTTGTACAAAAAGATGGAGACAATTTTACCCCTGTGATAAGTCAACATTGTGAGCAACCTTTCTCAGCACAATTGGCTAAACTAAAAGCACTTACTGAAGCTTGCATATTGGCTAAAAACAAAGCAGCCAACATTTATACTGATTCTGCATATTTTACCCCTGTGATAAGTCAACATTGTGAGCAACCTTGCTCAGCACAATTGGCTAAACTAAAAGCACTAACTGAAGCTTGCATATTGGCTAAAAACAAAGCAGCCAACATTTATACTGATTCTGCATATGCCCACGGCGTATGTCACTTATTTGGTGCGGTGTGGAAGCAAAGAGGATTTAAAAAGAGTGATGGAACCCCAATTCAACATGGAGACCAAATTACTAAATTGATTACAGCTATGATGTTTCCTACAAAATTGGCCATAATTAAATGCCAGGCCCATAAGAAAGAAAATGACTTTGTCATCAAAGGCAACATTGCAGCTGATATGCATGGAAAACAAGCCTCTGGATGCCAATTAGCTGTAATGGCACCCTAAGTCCTGATCCAGCCTCTCCCCACAGTAGAAAGTATTGCCCAAATGCAGTCCAGAGCAACACCACCTGAAATATATTTATGGCAGCAAAGGGGGGCGACAAGAGATGCAAACAACATATGGAGATCACATGAAGGCCACATGATAGCCCCCACCCCATTGTAAGAGTAAAAAGATACATGTTGGTTATCATAGACAGGTTACAGCCAAGAGGGATACCACATGAGTTTAAAGCTAGAGACAAGGCAGCAGCAGGACTTGAATCAATATTTGTATGGATAACGCCAAATACGAATATGGAATGGATTAATTACATATATTACAATCAGCATATATTATAATACAGATCAAGCACTTGTTGCCTTAGGTCACCAACTTAAATACACTAGCAGAATGACATGGCAAAACATACAAGCCCTGAACTGGTTACTGGCAGAAAAAGGATGTCTAAGTATGTCTAATGTTTGGATCTGATTGTTGTACCTTCATCCCAAATAACACAGTCCCAGATGGATCATTTACTAAGGCTGTGAAGAAGTTGAAGGCCCTAAGACAAGAGGTTTCTGCGAATACGGAGAGAGACAGAAATTTGGGATACTGGTTTGATTCCATATTTGGATCATGGAAAGAATGGCTTATTGAAGTGAAAGTGAAAGTGACACGTGATGGCCAAGTATGGTAAACCATACTTGGAATTTTACCCCTGCATTTAACCCATCCAAGTAAGTGCACACACATTAGGAGCAGAGTAGTGAGTAGTGAACCCACACACACTGCAAACGTGAATACACACACCCGGAGCAGCAGGCAGCCTTGAGTGGCACCCGGGGTGCGATTGGGGGTTAGGTGCCTTGCTCAAGGACACCTCAGTCATATTCCTGCCGGTACTGGAATCGAACCAGCAACCTTTGGGGCAGTCCAACTCTGTTACCATTAGGCCATGACTGCCCCTTATTAAGGTGGGAATAATAATAGCAGTGACTATTGGTGTTTTCTTTTTGCTGTTCTGCTGTGTTGTGCCTTTTCTCAGATCCATGCTGGCTAGTGCAGCTGCAAAACAAATGATCAATGTGTCAGTGAAACCATCAGGCATTGACATTGGATGCACCAACTCAGGAGTATATCCAATTGGCCCAGGCTTGGACGAACTGGATGACTTTGAGAGGTTGGATGAAGAAGCAAGGAATAAGGGTACCTTATTACTTTTGATTTTGATAATATTTTTACTCTGTTTTTGACAAGATAGGGAGATAGCCCCACCGTGTATTTTGATTCGGGGATAAAACTAGTTAGAACAATTAGAGCATGGGTAGAGTAGGAAGTTAGTTAGAGTGTTACTATTTACACTTTAAATATATTCCTGTAACAAGTCAAGAAATTTAGAACTTACATGCATTAGACCATTGGAACATGTATATAGTTATAAGTGCAAAAGAGGAATTATTTGCAAGCGCGGTCATCGTCTGTTGAAGAAACACGAGCTGACTCAACTGGTGGTTTAAAAACCCGCTGTCTGCTCTAACACCAGATAGCGCCCCTGGCTGCACTGGGGCACCTCTGGCAACGATGGAGCAACCCAGATAGCACTCCAGGCCACCGGAAGCGCCTGCTCAGTTCCTCTGGCAACGTGGGACAGCTGCTGGAATTCAAGTTCATACACTGTGATTGTGTTATTGAATGTTTGATAACCTGAAGTAATGCATCCCCTTAAACTGATGATGTGATAGGAAGGTGAGATCTTTTACTCCACTCTAGCCAATTGGGGGTGGAGATGTTTGGTCTTACTATTCCTCCAGGGTGTACCCTTATGATGAAGGTTTATTGATAAAGTTGGATGGTCTAGATCGGCCATTTTTGATAGGTAATACAGAAAGAGATCTATTCATGAGGACACACCCTGGGTAAGAACGGTTTGAAGGTGGGACTAGAGAGAGTCCCAAAGGGGGGATGTGTTGGGGAATTTCATTTGTCTCATACATGGGTCTGAATATAAAATGCTGTAATGCTGGAGAAAACCAGGCCTAAGGATATGAGATGAACAGAAAACTAGGCCTGAGGGGAGGAGATGAACAGAAAACTAGGCCAAAAGGCAGGTTATAGGTAAGGACAGGAGAAGAAACTGGGTGAAAGGGCATGGAAAAGTACCTGAAAATCATGTATAAAGCCATTTTTAAAAGATACGCATGCGCAAAGAAGGTTGCCTCAATTAAAAAATAAAATAACGATGCAGGTGTTTTTAATCATGGTGACAGGTCAAGGAGGAGCAAGTAGAAAAAGATAACTGTATGAGCGCTAATTGGACACTTAACAATAAGAAAAAGGTATAAGACCTGAGCACTGGGCCCTTGTGAAGTCAGATGAGTGGCCGTTATCTAGTGATGGGCAGATCGAGGCTTCGTGAAGCAATGAAACAGTCGAAGCAAATGTGCCATTTTGTTTCGAGGCTTCGAATCAATCCGAAACCCGTCTCCACGGTGACACCTAGTGGTCACTTGCAGGTGTTGATCTGAAACAACCTTTACAAAGAGCTAATAAAAAAATGTGTTGGTTTTTTTTTTTTATTATTGTATTTTTGTAATATATGAAGCTTGTAACCTGTAGTCTCTTCACATTGCATAATGTGATTTTGGTCATGAAAAATGAATATTAATAAAAATAAATCAAGCCACAATGTCTCCCTTTCTTATAGATTTTTATTCAAAAATATTAATTTCTCTGCTGTTGAAGGACTCAGCCTACTTCTTTTTTTACAGATAATTTCTCCAGCCTTTGAAAAAATTCTCTCACAAGGGACACTTGTTGCTGGCATACAAAGATATTTTTTAGCTAGGACATACAAATGAGGAAAGATTACTGCTCTCTCTTTCCAGTAAGGTAGAGGATCATGAGTTCTGGGCAAAAACGCATCGCTGAGGTATTTTTTCACTTCCACTGTGGCATCAGCTGTAGGATTGTGTATCATCTGGGTCTCACGGATACGATTGTCAAAATGTTCCCATAAACTGTCTTGTGTTTCAACTGGTGTTGATGATGATGGGCCTGATGTTGACATTTGTGGTTCTGAATTAAAAGAGAACGGCAATTAGTAACAAATCATAAACTGACAACACATATGAAGTATAAACTTCATGAATCACATTACATAAGATAACATAGACTGAAACTCACCAGGAGTTGTGTTTGAACGCATCAGTGAAGCACACTCCAGTGTGATGTGCTTTTCAGCATCCAGGGCTTTGGCAGGATTTCCAAAAGCCACATTTTTAAACCTTGGGTCCAGCAGTGTAGCCAGTGCCAAGGCTCTAAAAGCCTCGTACCCTCCACATCTGGAGTGCAGACCTTCTTGTAGATGTGAGCCTATGAGCCAACACAAGAGAAAACCATATTAATTAAAATCATGACAACAATATGAGAGTTATGGCCAATTACACGTATGGTCATAGTGTCCTACCTAATTGTACAGTTGATTCCTGCGTTGCATTTCCTTTTTTCTGTGCAAGCTTGTGCTGCAACATCCTGTACAATGGTATGAGCTTTGAAGCAGACACTCTCTGTTCCTCTGACATCTCTGTTGTTGCTAGTTTGAATGGTTGAAGAAGTGTCAATGACTGTTGAATAATGTCATACTCAAGACTTGTCAGGGGAGCAGTATCACTGTTTAAATTGGCAAGTCCAGCACCCACTGGCTCACGTTGCTCATACAAGCGTTGTAGCATGTCGAATGTGCTGTTCCATCTCGTTTCAACCTCCTGTATCATTTTCAGACTTGGTCTGCCCATCAAGCTCTGCATCTCCACAAGCTTGTCCTTTGCTTTGCAGCTGGATCTGAACAACCCCACTATCTTTCTGGCTTTCTGGCGAATTTCATTGATGACTGGGGTTTGATCCAGGGCCTTTTTCACTATCAAATTCAAATTATGAGCAAAAAATGGGACATGGCAAAGGTTGAGTAGCTGGGCACTTAGGATCATGTTGGATGCATTGTCAGTCACCATGCAGTGAACTTTGGAGGTTATTCCCCACTCAGCCATTAGCAAGGCTTTAGCCTCCATGAGATGCTGGGCTGTGTGGGTTTGGTAAAACCTCCTTACACCCAGTAAAACAGTTGCCATTGTTGCCTCTGGTGTTATGTAATGGCATGTTACACCAAGATATCCATCCATATTAATGGAAGACCACATGTCAGCCGTAAGGCTAACAAATTCCGCCTTTTGTAGGTCCTCCATTGTCTTCTCCTTGGTTGTGTTGTACCTTTCGCTGACCATTGTTTTAAGCACCTTCCGGGATGGGAGGACATAGCTTGGATCAAGCTTGTTCACAAAGGCCCTGAAACCCTCATCCTCCACGATGGTGAAGGGCTGCAGATCCTTCACCACCATGTTCAGAAGAGCCTCATCCAATTCCCTCTGTCTGCCTTTTAAAAGAGAAGATAAAACATACTTTCAGACAAATATATTGGAAAAATAGTAGCCTACCGTGAAAGTAGTCTACTGGTTCATTTGGAAACCTTCCTAAACAAAGTTATGTTATGAATATTAATGCTCAGTGTGCAGAGAAAGATAAAGTGCATTATAGAAATACAACAATTACAAAAAAACAAAATGATGTCTTGGCTGTAGATTGGGTACTCATATGTAGACATATAAAATGTTTATTCACAAAGTATAATATTATATTTACAACATTTGTTTTTAAAGTGATTGGCAGTTGTGATTGGGATGTTAGGCATGTCTTAGTCCATGGCCTTTCTAAACAATGGCCCAACACTTAGTTATTATATTTCACTTATAATTAGCCTATATTTCAAACAATGCATACCTTGCTTAGATGGCCCAGCAGTGTCAGTAGCAGGCCTTGGTACAGGGGGAACACTACCATCCTCTGCACCCTGCAGAATGGCAGGATGAATGCTCCTCAAATGGCGCATCATGGATGATGTATTGTTGCAGTAGGCTAGCTGCCGATCACAATACACACATCTCACTTTATTTGGGGTTTCCAAATGGAAATGCTCCCACACCACAGATGTACGGCATCTCTTCTGTGGAGCCTCCATTTCTATCTATCTATCTATCTATCTATCTATCTATCTATCTATCTATCTATCTATCTATCTATATATCTATCTATCTATCTATCTATCTATTTTATATGTAGCCTATCTATCTAATAATCTATATGTATCTGTAATATATGTATCTATCTATTAATCTATATATATATATTTATATATATATATATATATATATATATTTCTATCAATGCATCTATTAATGTGTCACTATATGTACTCTGTGTGTCTCTAAGTCAATGTGTAAATGTAAATTAAATCCTAAATATAACTAAACAAATCGCACTATAAATGTCACTATATCACCAAAAATCCGCTATCTCAAAACCAAACTCCTCTCACAAAAACCCACGATATGAAAATGCGTTGACAAAACTTTTATACTGTGTGATTGTGTGATTTGTTCTCGAACCGACCAATCAATGAAACCCTGATTCGGAGGAGCACTCCACCTGATGAAACACTTAGACGCTTCATTTAGCCGTTGTCACGTGATGTGGGTGTTTTGAATCACGCTTCGGATCAGTGTTTCGAATCATCTTTGCTTCGGGATCTCGCAAAGCTTCGGAACGTCTGTTTCGCGCCAGCCATCCTTACCGTCATCTCACTTTGTTGAACTGCTCAATAAAGTTATTCTTCTGAGACCTGAAACTTCGACTCTGAAAGATTTCTTCTGAGACCTGAACCAGACTTTGAAGACTTGAACCAAAGATCGAGAATTTGCCACAACAATAACCACTACACTACGGAAACTTGATTTGGACGTCAGTCCCACCTCTTCTAGGGTACGCTTGTTCAAAAGCAACTGAAATTATAGACTGCCCAGTGTTTTTAACATGGCAAAAAGCTGCTAATTTTGTTGGCAGACCAAATATTTTTTATTACTGTACAGGAAACCTCAATGGTCATTTGTTTTATTTTTGTCCTTTTCTAAAGAGATTAAACCACAAACATCCCTGCAAGTGTACTGACCTGCTCAACAGAAAATCGCACACGAAATTTTTGCAAAAACCACCCACAGTTTCCACCCAGTTTCGAACTGGGGACCGTTCGCGTGTGAAGCGAAAGTGATAACCACTACACTACAGAAACACGTCTGGCTGCAGACATAAATCTTTAGGTGCACGCTTATTAAAAAGCATATAAAGGAAATAAGCGCTGCACCCACCTAGCTTGGCAAACAGTTAAAATTTTCTGTCATAATCCAACCACTGTTTCTGCTCGGTTTCGAACCAAGCACCTTTTGCGTGTTAGGCGAATGTGATGACCACTACACTACAGAAACCTATTAATGGAGCATGTGCTTTTTTAGAAGATGGCTCCTTCCCATAATCTGCTCTGCAAGCAGTGTGACAGTCTGTGAATTCCACAAACAACAGAACAGAGGTCATTCGGCATGGCAGTCTGCCTACAGCTCCTTGGTACGATGGCCTTCACCTGTCTCCAAAGTAAGGGTTTTGTAGCGAATTGCAGCATTTATATTTAACATGCCTCCACTTACTTGTTTCCAACCAGTTTTGAACTGAGGACCTTTCGCGTGTAAAGCGAACGTGATAACCACTACACTACGGAAACTTGATTTGGATGTCAGTCCCACCGCTTCTAGCGTACGCTTGTTCAAAAGCGACTGAAACTATAGACTGCCCAGTGTTTTAAACATGGCAAAAAGCTGCTAATTTTGTTGGCAGACCAAACTGGGGACCTTTCACGTGTGAGTCGAACGTGATAACCTCTACACTACGGAAACACGTCTTCAGGTTGCAGACATAAATCTTTAGGTGCACGCTTGTTAAAAAGCGTATAAAGGAAATGAGCGCTACACTCACCTAGCGTGGCAAACAGTTTAAATTTTCTGTCAGAACCCAAGCACTGTTTCTGCTCAGTTTCAAACCAAGGACCTTTCGCGTGTTAGGCGAATGTGATGACCACTACACTACAGAAACCTATTGACGAGACGGATGTGCTTTTTACAACATGGCTCCTTCCCATAATCTGCTCTGCAAGTAGTGTGACAGTCTGTAAATTCCACAAACAACAGAACAGAGGTTATTCGGCATGGCAATCTGCCTACAGCTCCTTGGTACGATGGCCTTCACCTGTCTCAAAAGTAAAGGTTTTGTAGAGAATTGCAGCATTTATATTTAACATGCCTCCACTTGTTTCCGCCCAGTTTTGAACTGAGGACCTTTCGCGTTTAAAGCGAACGTGATAACCACTACACTACGGAAACTTGATTTACATATCAGTCCCACCTCTTCTAGCGTATGCTTGTTCAAAAGCGACTGAAACTATAGACTGCCCAGTGTTTTTAACATGGCAAAAAGCTGCTAATTTTTTTGTCAGACCAAACATCTTTTATTACTGTACAGGAAACCTCAATGGTCATTTGTTTTATTTTTGTCCTTTTCTAAAGAGATTAAACCACAAACATCCCTGCAAGTGTACTGACCTGCTCAACCGAAAATCGCATATGAAATTTTTTCCAAAACCACCCACAGTTTCCGCCCATTTTCGAACTGGGGACCTTTCCCGTGTGAGGCGAACTTGATAACCACTACACTACGGAAACACGTCTTCAGGTTGCAGACATAAATCTTTAGGTGCACGCTTATTAAAAAGCATATAAAGGAAATAAGCGCTGCACCCACCTAGCGTGGCAAACAGTTTAAATTTTCTGTCAGAATCAAACCGCTGTTTCTGGTCGGTTTCAAACCGAGGACCTTTCGCGTGTTAGGCGAACGTGATGACCACTACACAACAGAAACCTATTGATGAGGCACCTGTGCTTTTTAGAAGATGGCTCCTTCCCATAATCTGCACTGCAAGCAGTGTGATAGTCTGTAAATTCCACAAACAACAGAACAGAGGTCATTCGGCATGGCAGTCTGCCTACAGCTCCTTGTCAAAAGTAAGGGAAATTAGGTAGTTCATGGAAATATCCCTATTAATTTAAGTTGCCATTGGACGCTTAAGCACTCGGAGGGATCTCTGCTCCAAATGGACGCCCATTTGCCGCTTAAGTTAATGGTGAAATGGACACTTTGCGTTTTTGGGGTGTAAGGCGTATGAATGCATTGCATTGCCCATAGGGCCCTGGATGGACAGGCTGGTGGTGGTGGACCGGTGGTGGACAGGCTGTAAATTCAGGCAGTTTTCCTTCAACTGGTGGACAGGCTGTTTTCATCCAACGACCCATCATCAGTCTGGAATGGCCTGAGGAACATCACCAACTACAAGTCACCATCCCCTCGATCTGTGGACAATCAACACCTGGCTGACGATTTAAATTCATTTTACTGCCGGTTTGAAAAGCCCTCATTAACACCACACACCCGGTCTGATCTGCACTTCACACTTTCAGCATCACCTCCTGCACTCCAATTATCACTCCCCCCTCCTGCCATCCAACCTGAGCTTGAGGTCTGTGTGGAGGACGTGAGCCGAGTCTTCAAAAAACAGAAGACTAGGAAAGCCTCAGGCCCAGACGGCATCTCATCTGCTTGTTTAAAAGCCTGCGCTGACCAACTGGCCCCGGTCTTCACGCAGATCTTCAACAGATCATTGGAGCAGTGTGAAGTTCCCTGCTGCTTCAAACGCTCCACTATCATTCCTGTCCCCAAAAAACCCAAAATCACTGGACTTAATGACTACAGACCTGTCGCTCTCACGTCTGTGGTCATGAAGTCGTTTGAAAGACTGGTGCTGGCCCACCTGAAGGACCTCACTGGACCCTTGCTGGATCCCTTTCAGTTTGCTTACAGAGCAAATAGGTCTGTGGATGATGCAGTCAACATGGGACTGCATTATATCCTGCAACATCTCGACAGACCAGGGACTTATGCAAGGATCCTCTTTGTGGACTTCAGTTCGGCCTTCAATACCATCATGCCTGGTCTTCTCACAGCCAAACTGACCCAGCTCTCCATACCATCCTCGATCTGTCAGTGGATCACCAGCTTCCTGACGGACCGGCAGCAGCGAGTGAGACTGGGGAAACACACATCCAAGACACTCACAATCAGCACCGGAGCCCCCCAAGGGTGCGTTCTCTCCCCACTGTAAATCAGAAATCTCCCCAGGTGTAAAATCAGAAATGGCGCCGCACATGGCAGCCACGGTCGGGTGGTGCGTCGTGTTTTGTTTTGTTTTGTTTGTTAACTCAGTGTCTTGTCATGATTTTCGGCGTTCTCTAACAAGAGAAGCGCTTCTAAACATCAGGAAAACAATTCCAGCGGATTTATTTCCCACTTTTATGCTCCCAGCGGCAGAATTAGTGGACATTCTAGTGAAAGCCGGGCTCGGCTTTGAGCGAACAAAGGAACGTTGGCGGAGAAGGAGAAGGGGAAAGCGAGCGGGTGCTCTTGTGCGACTTCGCAGACGCGGTATCCGTACAGTACTACCAAGCATTTTTCTATCGAATGTTCGTTCACTATGCAACAAAATGGATGAACTCCAGCTACTGATGGTGAGAAGCAGAGACTTTCTTGCAGCATCTGTCCTATGTTTCTCGGAAACTTGGCTGGGCGATCTGATCCCGGATTCTTCGTTACAACTGACCGGCTTTAGGTTGCTGAGAGCGGACCGAGACGCGGCTCTTTCCGGTAAAACGAAAGGTGGAGGTATTTGTTTTTATATTAACAGTAGCTGGTGTGTAGATGTCACAGTGATTCTGCAACACTGTTCACCGGACTTGGAATCATTTTTTATAAATTGTAAACCTTTCTACTCGCCTCGCGAGTTTGCGTCGTTTATTTTGGTCGGTGTTTACATAGCGCCGGGAGCTAATGTTAAAGAAGCCCATCGCTTACTCGTCGATCAGATACTAAGTGTGGAGTGGAAAAATCCGGATTCCTTAGTTATCATTCTTGGCGACTTTAACAAAGGTAATCTCAACCATGATCTCCCCAAATATAGACAACTCATCAAATGTCCTACCAGAAAAGATAACACTCTGGATCACTGCTACACTACGGTCAGTAAAGCCTACCACGCAGTTCCTCGTGCAGCACTGGGTCACTCTGACCATGCCATGGTCCACCTGATTCCTGCGTACAGGCAGAAACTAAAACTCTGTAAACCCGCTGTGAGGATATCAAAACAGTGGACTGGCGAGGCCTTAGAGGACCTGCGGGCGTGTTTGGACTTTACTGACTGGGATATGTTCAGGATGAGCACACAGATGCTGTAACAGCATATATCAGTTTCTGTGAAGACTGCTGTATTCCAACACGCACCAGGGTGCATTTTAACAACGATAAGCCCTGGTTTTCAGGCAAACTCAGAAGGTTGAGGGTGGAGAAAGAGGAAGCATTTAGGAGTGGGGATAGAGATAGATTCAAGGAGTCGAAAAACAGGTTTGAAAAAGCCGTGAAGGAGGCTAAACGACTGTACTCAGAGAGGCTGCAGCACCAGTTCTCTGTTGACGACTACGCTTCTGTCTGGAGAGGGCTTAGGCAGATTACAAACTATAAGCCCAGAGCCCCCCACACCACTAATGACTCTCGCTTGGCTAACGACCTGAATGTATTTTACTGTAGATTCGACAGGCAATTGGGCAGTCCTGTTCTACACCCCTCTTCACCAGAGCTCCCTCCCCATACCACAGCGTTGGCTCTCTTCATTCAAGAGGGTGAAGTAAACAGACTCTTCAAGAAGCAGAACCCACGAAAATCAGCCGGGCCAGACTCCATCTCTCCAGCCACCCTTAAGCACTGTGCGGACCAGCTGTCTCCTGTGTTTACCACCATCTTCAACACCTCTCTGGAGACATGCCATGTACCAGCTTGTCTTAAGTCCTCCACCATTATCCCTGTGCCCAAAAAGCCAAGGCCTATAGGACATAATGACTACAGACCCGTCGCCTTGACCTCGGTGGTAATGAAGTCCTTTGAGCGGTTGGTGCTGGCCCACCTCAAATCTATCACAGACTCTCTCCTGGATCCCCTGCAGTTTGCCTACAGAGCCAATAGGTCTGTGGATGACGCAATCAACATGGCTCTGCACTTCACCCTCCAGCACCTGGACTTTCCGGCAACCTATGCCAGGATCTTGTTTGTGGACTTCAGTTCCGCCTTTAATAACATCATCCCTGCCCTGTTACAGGACAAGCTCACCAAGCTCAATATACCGGATTCTACCTGTAGGTGGATTACGGACTTTCTGTCTGACAGGAAGCAGTGCGTTAAGCTGGGGTCACAAGTCTCTGACCCCCAGTTTATCAGCACCGGCTCCCCTCAGGGCTGCGTCCTTTCTCCTCAGCTTTTCTCCCTATACACCAACAGCTGCACCTCCAGTCACCCATCCGTCAAACTCTTGAAGTTTGCGGATGACACCACCCTCATTGGGCTCATCTCTGATGGGGATGAGTCTGACTACAGGTGGGAAGTTGACAACCTGGTGTCCTGGTGTAGTCAGAACAATTTAGAGCTCAATGCTCTAAAGACAGTGGAGATGGTAGTGGACTTTAGAAGGAGTACAGCCCCACCTACTCCCATCAACCTGTGTGACTCCCCAGTAAACATTGTGGAGTCCTTCTGTTTCCTGGGCACTATCCTCTCCCAGAACCTAAAGTGGGAACTGAACATCGGCTCCCTCGCCAAGAAAGCACTTCAGCGGATGTATTTCCTACGGCAACTGAAGAAATTCAAGCTCCCGAAGACAATGATGGTTCACTTTTATACAGCCATCATAGAGTCCATTCTTACCTCCTCCATCACCACATGGCATGCTGCTGCCACGGCCAAGGATAAGAGCAGACTGCAGCGTATCATCCGCACTGCGGAGAAGGTGATTGGTTGCAATCTGCCTTCCCTCGAGGACTTGTACTCCTCAAGGGCGCTGAAACGGGCGAAGAAGATTGTGGCAGATCCCTCCCATCCTGGTAATTCCCTGTTTCAGCTACTCACCTCTAGCAGAAGGCTGCGGTCCGTCAAGACCAGCACCTCACGTCATAAGAACAGTTTTTTCCCTTCTGCTACTGGTCTCCTTAACAAGGCCTTGAGCTCTCAGTGACACTGGCTTTTAACTTGAACTTATTGCTATTGTTGCACTTTGGCATATTTGCACCATTGCTTTATTGGATACCCCATGTGGGCACATTTGTGGTGTTATTATAGCATGTACCTTATATGTTGTATGTTATATGTATGCACCTCCTGCCAAAGTAAATTCCTTGTCTGTAAATATTCAAGGCGATTAAAACCCCCCATTCTGATTCTGATTCTGCTCTTCTCCCTATACACTAATGACTGCACTTCTAAAGACCCCACTGTCAAGCTCCTGAAATTTGCAGACGACACCACTGTCATCGGTCTCATCCAAAACGGTGACGAGTCTGCTTACAGACTGGAGGTTGAACAGCTGGCTGCCTGGTGCAGTTATAACAACCTTGAGCTGAACACGCTCAAAACAGTGGAGATGATCGTGGACTTCAGGAGGAACAGCCCAGCACTCCCCCCACTCACCATCATGAACAGCACTGTGGAAGCAGTGGAGTCATTCAGGTTCCTGGGCACTATCATCTCTCAGGACCTGAAGTGGGACAATCACATTGACTCCACTGTGAAAAAGGCCCCGCAGAGACTGTACTTCCTTCGCCAGCTGAGGAAGTTCAACCTGCCACAGGATCTGCTGATTCAGTTCTACTCAGCCGTCATTGAGTCTGTCTTGTGCGCTTCCATCACTGTCTGGTTTGGTTCAGCTACCAAATCAGACATCAGGAGACTACAACGGACAGTCCGGACTGCGGAGAGGATCATTGGTGCCCCCCTGCCAAACCTCCAGGACCTGTACTCTTCCAGAGTGAGGAAGAGAGCAGGTAAAATCATCACAGACTCCACTCACCCTGGACACCACCTGTTTGAACTGTTACCGTCAAGACGGAGACTCAGATCACTGGCCACAAGAACATCTCGGCACAGGAAAAGTTTCTTCCCCCAGGCCATTTCCCTCCTGAACAGTTAACACTCCTCCCAAGGCATATGCCTGTAAGTGCAATACTCCCACTGTTTAGTGCAATATCCTACAACTCAGGTGATACTTATATGTAGATTTATTTATTTATAATATTCAAAACACTGTAAATAGGTTCATAATCTGTAAATCTGAAAATGTCTATTCTGACTAAACCAAACTGTGATAGTTTTATTCTCATATATTTATATTTATATTTTTATTTTTTTTTATTCTTATAATTTGTAGTATTATGTTTCATGTTTCATGTTTCATGTTGTATTTGTATAGTCCACTGGAAGCCTCAGTACCAAAACAAATTCCTTGTGTGTGCAAGCACACTTGGCAATAAAGCTCTTTCTGATTCTGATTCTGAAATTCCACAAACAACAGAACAGAGGTCATTCGGTATGGCAGTCCTTACAGCTCCTTGGTACGATGGCCTTCACCTGCCTCAAAAGTCATGCCGATCTTTATGGGAGCTCCCTGGGCACAGCGCTATGGAGGGCCAGGATCGGAGTTGGGCTTGCACGATTGGAAGGCGCAGACGGAATATCTGGCCGGATTACAGGGACTGAGTGCATCACAGAAAGTACAGTTTGTGTTGGGGTCTTTGGAAGGAGAAGCCAAAAGAGAAGTTTTTGCTGCATCGGAAGCCACACGGGCTACCGCGAAAACTATCTTCGATTTCCTGTCCGGATTATATGGAGACTCTACCCCGGTGGCCACTCTTCGTACCCAGTTCTTTAACTATCAACAGGGGCCTAAGCGGACTCTTCGGGCATACTCCTTGAAATTGCGGGAGCAGTTTGGCCGGCTTTTGGGTGAACTTCGTCGGGGTCGAGTCGAGGTCGGATCTATGGTGAGAGAGAGGTCGTATTCGGAGAAGGGGCGAGCTCCTGTGCGCCGCCCCCTACGTCCTGTGGGCCCCCGGTTCCAGTGGGATGACCAAGGAAGGCCCATCTGTATTAATTGTGGAGACCCGGGACACATCAGTCGTCAGTGTGGGCTCCGTCGGGGTTCTCAAGGGGGTTTTTAGTCCCACCGGCTACTGTGGGTCAAGTGGCCGGGACCCCTTTGTGTGACCCTCCTTCTGTTCCTGTTTTACGAGACGACAGGGTTGGGCGCTGTCCCACCGTGGAGGTTCAAGCTAACGGAGTCACGATAGATTGTCTGGTCGATACAGGTTCTCAAGTTACGTTATTTTCGGAGAGCCTTGCCCAGGAGTTGGTTGCAGATCATTGGCTCCAAGCAGTGGACGCTTCTAGGCTGACTTTACGGGGGCAAATGGTCTGGACATCCCTTACACTGGGTACATCGTGGTAGACTTTCTGGTCCGAGGGGTTCCCGTCCAACAGAAAGGGGTCGTTATCGTCCGAGATCATTGCTTGGGCATTCATCGAGCACTCCTAGGGAGGAACGTTATACTGGATTGCTCGGAGGAATTGTTTCTGGGCCTGCCGGCTCGGACTTCTCTGTCATCGGCGAAGCAGGACAGGGACCGGATTCTGGCCGATTGCCGAAGAGTGCACGTGGCTAGTCAAGTGAAGGAGAGAGAAGGCATCGGTCGAGTAGCCTGTCGGTACGCTTTGTCTGTCCCAGCCCAGAGCGAGACCGTGCTTTGGGTCCGAGTACCTGCAGGACCCTGTGGGACGGGTACCTGTGTCCTGGTGGAGCCCCATGAGAACTGTCAACCCATTGAAGTCGCACACGGGCTGACGGCCATCCACCGTGGGCGAGTCTCAGTAAAGGTGCGGAATGCCAATCCCTACCCCGTGCTCCTTCGTCGACACCAACGTCTGGTTCGAGTTTCCTCGGTACGCTCTGCCCAGGTTCACGAGCATCAGTACGTCTGCTTCAGGCAGGTGAGCTCTGCGGTGGTGGAAGTCGCCGTCCGCCCAGTTGAGGCAGAACCAGGCTCTGTGGGAGGAGGGGTGCCGACCCATTTGATGGGAGAGTCCCTGAAGGGTGAAAATCTGGAGGAGGAACAGGTGTTACAGCTCCAGGAGCTCTTGAGAAAATGGCAACATGTGTTCTCGAACCACGAAGAAGACTATGGCTGCACAGGGGTAGTGAGGCATCAAATACCTACCGGTGAGGCGATGCCTAGCCAAGAGCGGTATCGTCCGGTGCCACCCACCCTCTATGCCGAGGTCCGCGCCCTGTTGAAAGGGATGCTGGAGGGAGGAATTGTTCGAGAGAGCAGTAGTCCGTGGGCGGCGCCAATTGTTCTGGTTCAGAAGAAAACGGGAGCTTGGAGGTTCTGCGTTGACTACCGCAAACTCAACAGTGTAACGAAGAAAGATACATTCCCGTTGCCACGGATTGAAGACTCACTCACCTGTCTCACACAAGCGGCGTGGTACTCCACATTGGACCTGGCGAGTGGATACTGGCAGGTGCAGGTAGACGACCGAGATAGAGAGAAGACAGCCTTCACCACCCCGTTTGGGTTATTTGAATGGGACCGGATGCTGTTTGGCCTGTGCAATGCTCCTGCGACCTTTCAGCGCTTGATGCAGCACTGTCTAGGGGGACAACTGGTCGACTCAACGCTGGTATACCTAGACGATGTGATCATCTTCTCCCCTGACTTCCGCACTCACCTGCACCATCTAGGTGGGAGGAGGACCACCTAGGGAGGAGGAGGAACACAGGAAGTGTTCAGGGCCATGGAGAAATATGGGCTTAAGCTTAGGCCAGACAAATGCCAGTTATTGCGGAAGGAGGTACCGTTCTTGGGACATCGTGTCAGTGCTGCAGGGATATCCCCCGACTCGGAGAAGGTGGCGGCTGTCCAAGGGTGGGAGCCACCCCGGGCAGTGAGACAGGTGCGGTCGTTCCTGGGGTTCGTGGGATATTGTCGACGCTTTATAAAATGATTATCTGGGCATGCTAGGCCATTGAACCAACTCCTTGCTGGTTCTGGACGTGCCCGTGGCAAAGGCTCCCCGTCAGTGCATTGGGATTCCACCTGTGAGACCGCTTTCCAGAACCTCAAGCAGGAACTTCTGAGGGCCCCTATCTTGGCCTACGCAGACTTCACCCAGCCGTTCCTTCTGTACACTGACGCCAGCAATGCAGGTTTGGGAGCCGTGTTGGCCCAAGAGCACCAAGGAGTGGAGAGAGTCATTGGATACGCAAGTCGAAGTTTACATCCCGCAGAGCGGAACGCGGCAACTTACAGTTCCTTCAAAATCGAACTACTGGCAATGAAGTGGGCCATGACGGAGAAGTTCAAAGATTACCTGTTGGGAGCAAAGGTGACGGTGATTACGGATAATAATCCATTAGTACACTTGCAGACCGCCAAGTTGGGGGCAGTTGAACAGCGTTGGGTGGCACAACTAGCAAATTATGATTAACAGCTTAAATACCGACCCGGCAGAGAACACGTAAATGCGTACGCCCTGTCCAGACTCCCAGTCATCCGGAGGGACAACCAAACACCCCTTTGTACCCCTGGCCCTGAAGACGAGTTGCTGATGGCAATGTTGGAAGCTCCCGGGACCCTGAGGGCTGTTCCGTCTAGTTGGGGGTGGGACCCCGGGCGGTGGAGAAGGCTGCAGCTGGGAGATGCAGACCTGTGTCAGGTTACGTTGTACCTTAGACAGGGATACATGCCGAGAGCAGAGGAAAGCGGGCTCAGACGGTGGGAGTACAACAGCTCCTAAGGCAGTGGAAGAGGCTGCGACTTAGAGAAGGGGTAATCTGCCGTTCGATGCGAGATCCCCGAACACAGGAGACAGTACACCAGGTGGTGGTACCGGAGGGCCAAGTCTCGGAGCTATTGACTGCATTCCACACCCATACTGGCCATCAGGGCCAAGAGAAGACGCTGTCTCTGCTGAGGAGTTATTTCTACTGGCCTAGGATGGAAAAGAAAGTAGAGGAGTTCGTTCAGAGTTGTCCACGGTGTACGTTGTTCAAACGCAGGAAGGAAGTCCGAGCCCCATTGGTCCCCCTGTGGCCCAAAGCACCTCTGCACATCATAGGAATCGATTTCCTGACTTTAGGTCGGCCGACGGATCGATTTCAAAATATCCTGGTGATGACTGACCTATTAACTAAATACGCCTGGGCCATCCCCACTGTAGATCAGACGACAGTTACCACAGCCAGCGCCCTTTGGAGGGCAGTGATACAACCTTTTGGCTCCCAAGAGACCCTACACTCAGACCAAGGTTCAAATTTTGAGTACCGAGTGATCCAAGAGCTGAGCCACCTTTATGGGTGCCGGAAGACCCATACGACCTCATACCATCCTCAGGGTAACGGGGGTGCGAAAGGTTGAACAAGACCCTGTTGGGGTTATTGGGGACCCTAGAGAGTGAACAACAGGGCCAATGGGCTGAGAGTCTCCCCTCTCTGTGGCAAGCCTATAACAATAGTGTGCACAGTATCACCGGGTATGCTCCTTCCTACCTTATGTTTGGGCGCCATCTCCGCTTACCTGTGGACTTGCTCCTGGGGACCGAGGCTGCAGAAAGAGGGTATAGTACCACTGACTGGGTGAATCGGCACCACCACCAACTGCTCGATGCCTACCGACGAGTCTCAGATCATCTGAGTGCAGCAGCCGCCAAGAACAAGCGGCTATACGACCGGACTGCCCGAGAGGCCCCTTTGTTACCAGGGGAGCGAGTGCTGGTAAGGGACAACCGGCGCTCAGGGAAGGGGAAGCTCAGCGATCGCTGGGAGTCGACGCCATATGTGGTGGAACGACGACAAGGGCCTGATGCTCCAGTTTACTCGGTACGACCCGAGGGGAAACCAGGACCGATACGGGTGCTCCATCGAAACTTGCTCCGTCCATGTCCGAACTATTCGCAGCTAGCGGCCGAGGCCCCAAGTGCGCCACCCGCCCCAGAGGTACTCATGGTAGGGTGGTCTGTGGTCCCGAGGGACCCTGAAGTTGAAGCAAGAGTGGCTCCGCCCTCGCCACCCCGACGATCTCAGCGAAACACCCGAGGACAGCCTCCTGAGAGGTATGGCGAATGGAATTGAAGAACACAGGTTCTCGGGACTAGAACCGATTGGCGGGGGGGATGTCACGTGTGACAAAAACGCGTAGTGAGCGGAACCCTCTTGGTGAGTCACGAGTTTCTCGAGGGAATGATTTGTGTGCGACACATCCCACTCCAGTTCCAGGTGTGGCAGAAACATTGCCCGGCCTGATTAGCGCTAATGCACTGCAGGTGCAAGAGAGAGAGGAGCGGCGTTCACACAGGTGTCTGGCTTCACAAGCCAAAGATAAAAGGGCTATCCAGAGAGGTTTCGGGGAACGGGACGTGGATGTGGTCTGTTTTGTTTTTGGAGCAGTTTGGGGCTCAAGCTTTACTCGGGGAAGTTGTCTGGATGTGGAAGCCGCCCATTGAAGTCTGCTGGATCAGAGTTCGTCTGTGGGAGTCTGCTGGGCTGATTTATCGATTGAATCTGCGCTGTGAAGGGAGAGAGAAAGATAAGTGAATTGATTTCATCTTATGAACATTCGAAAAGCTTGAAGAGGATGCAGTGAATGTAAATCTGACTGTTGGGGAAGCTATGCGTTTCAGAGTGTGTTGAGGAGGAACTGAGGATTAAATATCCCCCACGGGAGTGTAACGAATGGATTGAGGCCTCTGATCAGCCCTATCGTGTGAGTGAATTGCAGTGTTTTTGCCTTATTTATATACATTGATTCATGGCTGTGGATTTGAAGTGAACACGAGTGTGGTGTGCTTTTACTGAGAAGCGGCCCCAACCCCTGCTTACACGTTTGTGAAAAGTTATTATATCTGCTCTCCATCAGAAGCCCAGAGTGATACAGCTGAGTTTGGAAGTATGCAGTATCGCTGGTGAAGTAAGCTTTTAAATCACTGTCTCACTACTTTGCACTGACGAAAAGTATCCTATGTTGAGAAGAATCCTTTACCTTCCTACTTACCATCTAAGTCTGGAAGTATGCAGTATCGCTCGTGAAGTAATTTTTTTAAATCATTGTTTCACTACTGTGTGCTGACGAAAGTATTCTATACTGAGAAGAATCCTTACCTTCCTACTTAACGTCTGAGTCTGGAAGTATGCAGCATCGCTGGTGAAGTAAGCTTTTAAACCACTGTCTCACTACTGTGCACAGACGAAAGTGTTCTATACTGAGAAAAATCTTTATCTTCCTACTTACGGTCTGAGTCTAGAAATATGCAGCATCGCTGGTGAAGAAAGCTTTTAAGTCACTGTTTCACTACTGTGCACTGCTGAAAGTATCTTATACTGAGAAGAATCCTTACCTTCCTACTTACTGTCTGAGTCTAGAAGTATGCAGCATGGCTGGTGAAGTAAGCTTTTAAACCACCGTCTCCCACTACTGTGCACTGACGAAAGTTTCTTGTACTGAGAAGAATTCTTACCTTCCTACTTACCGTCTGAGTCTAGAAGTATGCAGCATTGCTGGTGAAGTAAGCTTTTAAATCACTGTCTCACTACTGTGCACTGACGACAGTATCCTATACTGAGAAGAATCCTTACCTTCCTACTTACCGCCTGAGTCTAGAAGTATGCAGCATCGCTGGTGAAGTAAGCTTTTAAAATCATTGTTTCACTACTGTCCACTGACGAAAGTATTCTATACTGAGAAAAATCCTTATCTTCCTACTTACTGTCTGAGTCTAGAAGTATGCAGCATTGCTGGTGAAGTAAGCTTTTAAACCACCGTCTCCCACTACTGTGCACTGACGAAAGTATCTTGTACTGAGAAGAATTCTTACCTTCCTACTTACCGTCTGAGTCTAGAAGTATGCAGTATTGCTGGTGAAGTAAGCTTTTAAATCACTGTCTCACTACTGTGCACTGACAAAAGTATCCTATACTGAGAAGAATTCTTACCTTCCTACTTACCGCCTGAGTCTAGAAGTATGCAGCATCGCTGGTGAAGTAAGCTTTTCAATCACTGTCTCACTACTGTGCACTGACGAAAGTATCCTATACTGAGAAGAATCCTTACCTTCCTACTTACCGTCTGAGTCTGGAAGTATGCAGCATCACTGGTGAAGTAAGCCTTTGAATCATTGTCCCACTACTGTGCACTGACGAAAGGATTCTGTATTGAGAAGAACTCTTACCTTCTTACTTACCGTTTGAGTCCTGAAGTGAGCCGTATCCTTGGTGAAGTTGTCACAAGGTGACGAACTAGAGACGGAACTACACAGCCCACGGGGGGATGTTTCCGCCCGGAGCGGTTTCAACTGAACACCAAGCCGGCCTCAGATGCGTCGCTACCATAGGAACAGCAGCCGCTGATGGCAAAGTGACAGCAGGTGTGGCGCATTAAGTGACTGTGTGACGATTGGGACATGTCGCTTTTAGGAACAGACAAAAGCAAAACTTTGAGAGACTGAGTGGGTTGGGTGGGATTGCTGCGGCGTTCTAACTTTTCTTCTTGCTGAGAGAGAGTGAGAGATTTCTGTGGGACAAATCGGCTGGCTAGATTGATCCGTGGGAAGGGAATCCGCTACGAAGAACTGGGTGACAGAGAACAGAGAGGCAGAGGGCGAAGTCATCTATGAAGTATTATCGAGTCCACTTACTGGGGTGAAGATAAGTACCAACATTCTACTGACTGTATTATATGTTGCTGTATTATATGTTGTCTCATCGTTGCTGTTGTGGAGAACGGAGGAAACCTCAGGTACCCGTTGTTCTGAGTGTTGTGTATCTAAATCCTGTTGTACTCTGCTTCATTATTGATGCTGTTCTGGGGGACGGAGAAAATCCAGTTACCTGCTGTTCGGAGTGTGTTCCATCTGAGGCCGGTGCATTCTCGTCTCATCCTCGCTGTTCTTGGGAGTGGGAATAAACCCAGTTACCTGCTGCCCAGTCGACGCCCTTCACAGCCCCAAGCCTTCTGCACCGACGTATTGGGAAGACCAAACGTACGAGGAGTACCTACTTGCTGTCCAGTGGACGCTCCTTCACAGCCGTAAGCTTTCTGCACCTGTTGAACTAAGAAGAGCCAACCGTATTGAGAGGATTTACCTGCTGCCAGTCGACGCTCCTTCACAGCCCTAAGCCTACTGCACCGACGTATTGGGAAGACCAAACGTACATGGAGTACCTACTTGCTGTCCAGTCGACGCTCCTTCACAGCCGTAAGCTTCCTACACCTGTTGTACTGAGAAGAACCAACCGTACTGAGACCTGAGCACCTGAGCACCTGAGCACCTGGCACCTGAGAGACTGAGAAGAGTCAACCGTACTGAGAGTAAGCCTTTGGCACCTGAGAGACTGAGAAGAGTCAACCGTACTGAGAGTAAGCCTTTGGCACCTGAGAGACTCAGAAGAGTCAACCGTACTGAGAGTAAGCCTTTGGCACCTGAGAGACTGAGAAGAGTTCACCGTACGGAGAGTAAGCCTTTGGCACCTGAGAGACTGAGAAGAGTCAACCGTACTGAGAGTAAGCCTTTGGCACCTGAGAGACTGAGAAGAGTCAACCGTACTGAGAGTAAGCCTTTGGAACCTGAATGTATCGAATAGAATCGAATGTAGCTCTTTAATGAGAACTAGTAATGTAGCTAGTTTTATTTAAGTTACTTATAAGCCATAAGCAATCGTCGATTAAAAGAGTATTTGGGGATGGCAGTTTGCTGTTTGACTTATCAATTTGTGTCGATAAAGTATAATAGGGTGAATCATGTATATAGTGCTTGCATAGTGCATATACTTGTAGCTGTTATGTATCTTTGGAAGTCCTTGAAATTAATAGGATTCAAAGCGCAGCGCAGCGTTCCGCGTCCTGTCTAAAAGGTGCTTCAGTCCTTGGCGTGCGCAAGTGCACGAACCCCAACCCCCCCTGTATGTATATATAGATAGATAGATAGCCTATATATATACACACACACAAACATATATATATACCCGTATAAGGAAATTCCGGCGCATCTGACGTCACACACGCCCATACTCGAAAAAAACTTTCTTAAACTTGTGACAAACCGGAAGGAGTATTTGTGGCACAGAAATACTCCATCAAACCTACAACTTAATTTTTGAAACTTTGTCCATGTTTGGCATGGGAATCCAACTCTTTAACAGTGTAAAAAACTCACTATGCATGAAAAAGCATTTAACCCACTCCTTTAAGATCGCAAGTTTAGGAAAACTTCGGTTTCCCAGTCAGTTACAATTAATTAAACCAAGTTTAGTTTTTAGTTACACATTCTACATTGATTAAAAAAGAAAATCAAATGTTTTATTAATGATAGTATTATTTTATACAGAAATATTTTTTTTTATATAATTCAGATGAGAATAAAGTTAGTGTTAATTAAAATTAAGGAAAACAAATATATTGAACTGAAATATCAAATTAATTTTAAATTAATTCAGGTACAATTACCATCAATGTCAATGTTATCAATGTCTTTTTTTTCTTTTTATTAATTTAATTAATAAACGAATTATATATAAATATTGTGAATGCACTACAAATAAACTGGTTATATGCCTTTACTTTCACACAGAGAAAGAGAGAAATGTAGTAATACACTAGGTGGTACAGCCTGAGACATGCACAATTAAAAAAAAATTGCCTTCTGCATTTTTGTTTTGCTTTTCGCTCCATTGTACCAAACTGGTATCGAACCGTGACTTCTGTGTACCGTTCCACCCATAGTGTGTGTGTGTGTGTGTGTTGAACCTGTATGGAGCCACAGTCAGATGAAGCACAGGCTCCGATCACAGCGGCTGAGTGTGTGTGTGTGTGTGTGTGTGTGTGTGTGTGTGTGTGTGTGTGTGTGTGTGTGTGTGTGTGTGTGTGTGTGTGTGTGTGTGTGTGTGTGTTTTTTACCTGTATTGAGCCACAGTCAGATGAAGCACAGGCTCCGATCACAGCGGCTGTGTGTGTGTGTGTGTGTGTGTGTGTGTTGAACCTGTATGGAGCCACAGTCAGATGAAGCACAGGCTCCGATCACAGCGGCTGAGTGTGTGTGTGTGTGTGTGTGTGTGTGTGTGTGTGTGTGTGTGTGTGTGTGTGTGTGTGTGTGTGTGTGTGTGTGTGTGTGTGTGTGTGTTTTGTACCTGTATGGAGCCACAGTCAGATGAAGCACAGGCTCCGATCACAGCAGCTCCCAACAGAACGGCCTCTGGTTCGGCCGACAGGACCACCGGCAGCCCTGAAACACACACACACATCCCTCAGAGCACTGACCCGTGGTGTTGGTCATGTCATGTCAGATACCTGAGTGTAGAGACCTGCACTCCTGCGAGACTACCCCGGGACCCAGCGCAACCGAGTGCGGCGCGGGACAATATTTGATGGGTGAATGCGGGTGCGGGCGGCAAGATATTATTGTGTGCGGGTTGCGGGAAAATAATTTTTTTTGTGGGAAATATAGAACAAAATAAAATAACTAGAAACACATAAACCGTTATTTATCTAATGCACAACCAACAAGGATAACTAAAATAAAAACGATTTACAGGCACATGGTCGGAAGCTAACTCTCGCGTGGTTCATAGGCGCAGAACAGCCAAGCCTACCACACAGAGGCAAAATGTCTGCACCGCATGACACACGCCATGTACTTTGCATTCCAGCTTCCAGCGCACCATCGGAGAGGGCTTTCAGTATTTGCGGTCGCATACTGGAGCAGAGACGGATTAATCTGAACTCCTCATCAGTGAACGACATGCTATTCCTGCATGGGCACACTAAGTAGTCATACAGTTTTTTTTAAATTGTTTTAGTTAATTCAGTTTTTTTTTTTTTAGCTAAATATTTAAAATTGGTATATTTTGTTATTGAGGAATAAGGATAGTTTTTGTTTAATGTTTGAAGGAATTGCTAAAAGCAAAGGCGGCATTCTTAAGCAGTATTAGGCCCTATATATAGGCTACTTTTGAACATGAAAGAAATCCAGGTTTATTATTATTATATAATTTATTAGGCTATACTATAATCATTATGGTATATTTTTATTTATGTACATTTCTTACTTTTTTTACTGTATTTATTTGTTCTAAGTTCCTTGTTCAAGTTCATCCATTGAATTAAACGCAAATAAAACAAAACATTTGTTTATTTTCCGTTTCTTTTTTTTTCTTTTTTATATTCAACAGGGGAGCAAGTGAAAAAAATCACAGAGTAGCAGGCAGAATATGCAATGTATTTAAAAAAAAAAAGTACTTATACGTTTACCCGCGGGATTTTGCGGGCGGGAGCGGGACGAAGCTTGATTGTTGGGGGCGGCAGCGGGAGAAAACAACATATATTTCTGCAGGAACGGGATAAAATCCGTCCCGCGCAGGTCTCTACCATGTCAGATAAATGAGTGAGTGTGTGTGTGAGTGAGCATTGACCTGTGGTGTTGGTCATGTCATGTCAGATATATGAGCGTGTGTGTGAGTGAGCACTGACCCGTGGTGTTGGCGTGTGTCTGTACGAACAGCGCGTTCTTGCTCAGCCCCCCGCACAGGAAGAGGGTTGTGATGTCATATCCTGCCTCTTTCATGGCATCTAGGATGTGTCTGGTGCCAAGCTTCATACAACAGAGACACACAATCACATTAACACTGTAATACTGAACACTTAGTTAGTGTGTGAGTGAGAGTGTGTTTGTGTGTGTGTATGTGAGAGAGAGTGTGTGTGTGTGTGGTGTGTGTCTTACAGCGATGGCCTGAAGAGTTGCTAGATACAGCAGAGCTAAATCATCCAGTGTCTGTGATAAAGTGAGTCCCACAACCTGCACACACCAGCAGTGACATCATCAATCAACTCTCCACCACTGCAAGCATTAGTTATAAAAGCTAAAACTATCTGATGTGTCTTTTTTCTTAATGGTTAAAAATAAGAAATTATATTAAACGTAAAGAAAATCTTTCTTTCTAGAACGTAAAGAAAAAAGTACTTTATAGGGCTATTAACATTATTTTCATGACATTAAGCAAATGTCCCTGTTAAATCCACATTTCTGTCCTCTGAAATAAAGGAAAAAAGCCCAAAAATATAATTTAAAAAAAAGATGTCATTACTATAAATGTTCATTTGGAGTTCATTCTCAATATTCTCATTCTAGCAGCACCAACAACCCTAGCAACCACCCACAACATCCGAACAACTGCCTGGTGCCAAATTTTGCCGCAGCAAGCACCACTCACATATTCTGCAGAAAATGTACGTCCAGTTATCAGTTTTATTAATAAATAATAAAAAAATTAAAAAATAAATTAAATTAAAGGCAGTACAATGAAAACTGGAACATAATGAATAAATAGTAAAATGTAAATATAAATTTAAATCTTATGTTTTTATATTATATTATATTTTTTCATCAGCACTGTAACAAGCACAGCGTTCCTCACCGATCCCCGTGACGTCTGGTCTGCCAGAGGAGAGCGGTTGCCGTGGAAATCAGGCCAGATGTGCAGGCCGGCCGTCAGCTGCTCCAGCTGTGCTGCGTCTCCAGACATGTGCTCCAGATGGAGGTTCAGGAAGGAGTAAACGTGTTTCCCACTGCAGAGAAAAGCTCAGCGATCAGACTGAGTGAGAACAGAAACGCATCAGAGCGACTGATGCTCACCTCTTCTCCGCCTGCTCTTTCAGCTGCCTGGAAGCGGCGTGTCCGTTCACCACATGGTCCACCTGAAAGCACATGACATCGCTCTAATTAAGATATTCATATATTTTCATGTAAACCATCTGTATATATAGCGTATTATGTGTTTATTGTAACGTTTGTCACAATGTCCTGTAGTACAGTGATGACTGTCTGGAACCAAGCAGCCAAACTACCAACCAACCAATAAACTAAAAAAACAACAGCCAACCAATCAACTACACCAACCAATCAGACCAATCAACCAAACAACCAATTTAAAATATCAACCAAACAACCAACCTAACGACCAACAAAACAACCAACCAACTAATAAACCAAACCAAGAAAATAACCAACCAACTAATCAACCAATCAACTAAACCAACCAATAAAAACAATCCATCAATCAACCAAACCAAGTAGAAAACTAACCAATCATCCAAGAAAACCAACCAATCATCCAAGAACAATACAACCAATCAACCAAAAAACCAATCGAATCAATCAACCGATCAATAAACCGAGAAAAAAAAAACCAACCAACCAAATCAACCAACCAACCCAAGAAAAACAACAACAACCAAACAACCACTCCTTTCAAGAACAAAACAACCAATCAATCAACCAATAAACCAAGAAAAAAACCCAACCAACCAATCAAATTAATCAAACAACCCAAGAAAAAACCAACAACCAATCGAATCAATAAACCAACCAATAAACCAAGAAAAAACAACAACCAACCAATCAAATCAATCAACCAACCAACAAACCCAAGAAAAAAACTAACAAATCAATCAACCAAACAAACAATCAACCAAGAAAAAAACCCAACCAACTAATCAAAATCTACCAACCAACCAATAAACCAAGAAAATAGCAAAACGACCAACCAATCGAATCAATTAACCAACCAATAAAAAAACAACCAACTACCCAACCAATCAAATCAATTAACTAATCAACCCAAGAAAAAAACAACCAACCAAGTAGAAAAAACAAACAAACCACCAATCATCCAAGAAAAACCAACCAATAAAACAAACAACCAACCAATCAAATCAATCATAAATCAATCAAAAAAAAAAACCCAACCAAGTTACCAATCAAATCGATCAACCAACCAACCAATCAATCAATTAATCAACCAAGACATCATGGCTCTGTTTCAAACCCAAATAAACTGTCTTTCTGCCAACATTCTCAAGCAGCGTCTTAACACAAAGCACAACCTCATAAATGACTGAAGCTCTGAGCATCAAACAAACACAGATCGCACAGGAGACTCGACTCACAAAGGAGTCGAACAAGGATAAAAACACAGTGAACGCACAACTATTCATAGTTTTCACTGGAGTTGGCTATCGGTTTTTTTTTTTCCGGTGCCAAATCAATACTTTTAAAACGGTACCGCTGCCTAAACGGTGCCTGAACCGATACTTTAAAAAAAGAGCCTCAAAACGATGGTGAATGACATTAAAGAACGGCTTTTTTATTGAAAAATAAATAAATAAAATAATCTTAAAAATTAACAATATATAGATTTTTTAAAGTATACTGAAATATGTAAAGTGTACTAAATACAAAACACAACAAATTTTCATAATAAATTCACAATAAAACCCAAGCCACCTAACCCAACTACAATAATTTAACACTAAATAGCAGTTACATTTCTAATTAACAGCAAAGTAGTGTGTATTCTTGGTGTGCTACAAACTAGCTTCTCTTTTGCAGAAATATTAACACATTTCTTGTCTTCTCTGGCCAAATATGACACCTCTCCTGACTCCTGACTAATTTATTAGATGTATGTAGGTCTGTTATTGTAGGGACATCAACTTTACATTTTCACACTAAACATGGTGCGGAACAAAACGTGATAGTGATTGGTTGCGTGACGGGCGAGTCAGTCCTTGGCTGATATTTTTTATTCTTAAATACATGTAAGTGAATGTGTTTTGTCTTAAGAAACCTTTATAATGGTCATGACTCATGTTAGTTGATCTAACGCATAATGTTCGCCATGTTAGTGCGCACCGCAGTTCAGAGAATTGAACTGCAGTTCAGAGAACACTTCTCCCAAAATACATGAAAGTGGCCAGTGAAGTGTGAGAAGAATAGAGTAAATTTTATAGTTACCTACACAATATGCATCTAAACACGTCTTCAATTTATAATTGAAAGGATTGTTATTGCTGCTTCCATGGACATCGTTGTGTATTTTACAAACAATAAATGTATTGTTTGCTAGTAGGTAGTCTACTTATGTGTCTAATCACACCGGCGTGAACGATCGTACGTGTTAAAGGGTTAACTAGCGATCACGTGCGGTGATGATGCTTCTTACGTCCGTTTCGGAGAACCAGAGGGAAGTATTTCAACCGACAGCTGAGGCATAAGTCCGAGTACATGTCGGTTACTTATGGCTCGTTTCCGAGCGGTGCGGTACGGTACAGTACAGTATGGTACGCAACTATTTCCGTTTCCACTGCCAAAAGCCATACCACTTTTTCAGTACCCTTCCGTTGGGGTACTTAGCACAGTGGTACGGTACCTAAAGGGTGGAGCTAGACTCACTGCAGAATGTTGATTGGTTGACAGAGAATAGTCACTTGCACGTGCTAAAAGGGGAATGACAACATAAGAAGCACCATTTTTTAATATACAGTTGAAATATATCACTGTCATTGTGTCTCAAAATGTCGTTTTAAGAGTTTTTCAGGTGAGAATTTAGTTGTTTAAAGCTCAAATCTGTGGTTTATTTATAAAGATTTATGAAAATTTGATCCAGGTTGTGAGATCCATTCCAGGCGATCACAGGGCGTTCGGCGCTTATGTACCCTGCCTGGAACAGCCTTTCCTCGGCTAGTCGTTCTGATGTTCGCCGCTGACGTCTCTGTAGTGGTTAAATATGAGATATAATTCGTCTTGTGTAGACCTAACGGGCGATCTTTAGTCTCGTGAATCTATAATTTGTTCCCTGGCCAATGGTTGAGGGCTAAGTGAAGTTTCAAAACTTTATATATTTAGGCTATTTAACTTTACTGTTGTAACGTTAGACTAGAGCGCTGACTTTTGACTGAATTGTTTGCTTTATTTCTTATTGTATAGCTTCTTGTACCTTTTACTTATACTTTTATAATGGCTATTATTGATAAAACTGAAGTTTAACAAAAAGAGACAGAGTTGAGTTTTGTCATTTTTAATTTTATTACAGTGAAGATGAGCACTGTAATGTTGTTTACTGCAACATTTGTTGTTTAGTACAAATGCACATATTGCCTGGACCATATTAATAATTGTAATATTTTTAAAATTTAAATGAAAAGAGGCAGGGTTGTTTTATATTTCGTTTTGTTATGAATAGGCTAACGTTATGCATGCAGTGAATATAACCAATACGCATTGCCTGAACCCCATTTGTGTGGCTATGATGTTTAAGATTTCTTTATTTCGCGTTTTGCTCGATTTTTTTCACATACAGTAGCAGGAAAATAGACTTAAAATACTCTGTCATTTTTCGTCATACACACTTAAGAAATATAAAAAAATAAACTGTTGAATGTCTATTTTTTATGTGTCCACTTACAATCGAAATAAAACATTGTGCTTTTGTAAAATAAAGAAAATAAACAGGGTGTGCTTTCTGTCTCTCCATCTCCGTTAACCTTTTTTCTGGAGCACGTCTCTAAACTTAAACAAAACTCAGCGAATACTATTCACCCAAGCATGAGCAATATATCTTTATAATCATTTAAGTTTGTACTTTTAAAATATCTAATTCAAAACTAAAATAAATATTCTCTGTTTATGTAATCTATAAAAAAGAGAGGGGTGTCAGCCGATCTCATTATCGTTCTCTCAGCTCATTATTCTGCTAATCTGACACGCCCACAGAGCGCGCGGTATTCAAACGCAAATGATCTGAAGCGACACATGCAAACGTGTCAACGTCCCTCATAAACGCGATAACACAACAAATTTAATCATCAGATTAATGTACCTTTTCGGCCTGTGAGGCTGTGACTGTGAGGAGTAATCCTGGGACATTTACCTCAGAACATGTACTGGTTTATTTTCATTTTGAGGAGCGACCTATCTAGCCGAGAATTGTGAGTAGCTACCCTAATAATTTTATTCTTGTGCTTTGTCCTAATGTCTGTAAATGCAAAAAGACTTTAAATTTGAATCAGGTTTCTGTGTGTGAATGAATTAACGGCACAGATGGGCGCTGTTGTATGTTTAGCCTACTATGTTACAGATGAAATATGAAAGATAACTATGGGATCAAATTCCCGCCAAATGTATTGCGGCCACGGATCAAAATATAATAAGCGTGAATCAAAAATGGGATCAAATTCCCGCCAAATGTATTGCGGCCACGGATCAAAATATAATAAGCGTGAATCAAAAATGGGATCAAATTCCCGCCAAATGTATTGCGGCCACGGATCAAAATATAATAAGCGTGATTCAAAAAATAACAAGCATGAATAAAAACTTTAAACACATTAAAAAATATTTTTCACAAAAAGTTTATTTTAAACTTTACAAGGACTTTTAAGCAGTAAAGCTATCTGAACTCTGGACATATACAAATAATTAAATTCCTCTTTTTTGAGGTAGCCTACATTTTAATGCGCACACTGGTAATTGGTGTTAAACAATGGCTCATGATTATGCTAAAGCAGCTCTAAAACATCATGCAGTTTTGAAACACTACATTTCTTTGCTAAAATTAAGTTAAAAACGACCATTTTACCCGTCTGAAGAATTTAGGACTTTGACCTTTCAACGCTACACACAGCCTTTATATTATTTAGTTCCATTACAGACAAGGCATACAGTGCAAAAAGTACAAGACGAATACAAAGGCATTTGTGGTACAGTTCAGAGTATGTAAAACAAAGAACAACAACAACTAAAATTTAAAATAAACCTGTAGCCTTTGTAAAAGGAAAAAAAACGCACAGCATACCTGGTGATCCGTTACAGTTAAATACGGCATCCTGAAATATTTTCTTGATTGTTGTTGTTAAGCGATCATATAGCCTAGGTAGCATGGTAAATTAATTCTAGACTAGATAGATGTACCATTTGACTAAAGATTAATGAAAATGATAGTGTACAGAGGAGATTACAGAAACCAGGTGGATTTGATATGCAGTGATTTATTATAGTTATTGTGTTCATTTGCATAGCTACATAATTGCATATTACTTTAGGATTAATGTTTTAAATATAGCTTAAATTTTTAATACAGCAACATGAAAATTATTGAAAGATCAGGGATAGGTAACGTTTCTGGAGTGCCGCTGTCCTGCAGAGTTTAGCGTCAACTCCGATAAAAACCTAGCTAGCAGTATCAATAATCCTAAAGATGATGATTAGCTGGTTCAGGTGTGTTTGATTAGGGTTGGAGGAGCTAAACTCTGCATCCAGGAGGACCGACATTGCCCTTCCATGTCATCGATTAAATATGAAAGTAAAACGGCCAGTAGGTGGTGGCAAGTTACTGTCTTTATAAGTGAGTCATTCATTCAAACTTCTCGTTCAAATCAGGAATTCTTTAATGAAACACTGTTGTGTGGCTCGCAGGTGATCGACGCTCACAGTGCAAGGTCCAGAAGTGAGGCCAGGGCTTTAAAGATGAACTGAACTGAAATTTGAAAAAATGTGACATAACAGATGTATTTTATTTATTCTCATTGGTACAATTATTTAAATGGCAGAATTTGTTGAAAGGGATAAAATGGTACTTTGAAAATGTTGTTGTTGTTACACGGGCGCGCCATGTTGGATTTCAACATTCGACTACGTCACTGGAATGGTAGGCTACTCCGATGCTAACCAACACTAGCAGAGCTAGCTTCTCTCTACCCCATGCCTTGTCAACAAAATTATTCTTGTCGTTATTTCTAGTGTTTAATCCTAGGTACGAGAGACAGATGTGTTGAAAACATCAATAAGTACATGAAGCGTCTGACATCAAATGTTTTATTTAGCTACAAGTCCAACGCATACTAGAATCCTTGATGTTCAGCTGAGGGGAAAAGATGTAACGTTAACGTTAGTTCACTGCACAGGATGGGAACGGAATCTTATTCCTCCTTCCCAAATGCCCCCTCGCCCAAAGAGTGAACTGCCGGTACACTGTTAAGCTTAACAATCTGAGAAAAGGATATAAGTTAGCCTAGCCTAGTGCAGTCGCCAATTCGTAAAATACACTGTTACATACCAGCTACTTATGGGGCGCTCCAGCGTCTCAGCTCGGACATCCCTTACAGATAGCATAGCCTCCTCCAACACATCTCTCTCACCGCACAGCATCCGAAATGAACGGTGCATGGTGATGCATTTTCGCCGATCAATAAATGTTCCAGGTTGACCTCTCTTCAACAGATCGACTCCAGTGCAGTGTCCATGCTCCGGCAGCGCCCGCGCCCACACACTTCCCCCCAAATGATCCTGTACTGTATGTGGAGCCTGAAACTGGTCGTCCTCCATGTGGTGGTAGTCAGATACAACTGGCATGTCCCTCACATGCTCAAATGCGTAACTCATGCCATTAAAATTACTCATTTTCGTGTGTGTATATAGGACTTGCAGCTGTTGCCTATATACCTTCGAGGGTCCTACCATGCCAGTGACGTCATCGAAATTGCCAGTGTAACAAACGCAATTTTTGTGCTGCTTAAAAAAAGCTATATTGATATTTTTAGTTACAATTTTTAATGTAAATTACTTTTAATTGTCATAAACAACATGTTATCAACGTTGATTTTTTTCAGTTCAGTTCATCTTTAAAGGTTAATATGATGGATCGTCCGACAGGCACAACTGTCAACTAACGACACAACAGGTCGTCGTCGTTAAAGTGAAGAATTTAACGATAACGGATCGCCAGGTAGACGTAACAGGTCGAGTTGCAGGCACACATACAGTTTAACGGTGTCCTGCCACGGAAAGATTTTTGCCAGCTGAGCTGATGGTTATCTTCACCTGTAGCTACGAGAGAACATCAGTACAGTAGCGCGAGTCGCATTGGAGTGACGTCAACTCCCCTCTTCGTTTGATTGGCTAGAGGAGGAGCTGTCAATCTAGAACTAGTGGACCAATGGTGACGCTTAAGCCCGCCCTAATTTACATGAAACTCGAACTGCAACATTTGGAAGAGCAAGCGCAGAAGATGGAAAGATGAGCGAAGAGGAAAACAGCACAAGCGTACAAAAAAATAAATTATGAGCAGAAAATGAAAGAGAACGCAAAGTACAGAGTTATAAAACCAAGGAAAACATCATTTTAAAGAAAGCATGAACACAAGTTTAAGTTTTGTAAAAAATATTTTTTAATGTGTGTTAGAAATGGAAATGAAATGGTCCAAACGAAAAGTGCCCCAAAATCTTGGTTCTTTATTATGAACAGATAATACAATAAACCAGCGCTGGTTGGAGTAGAAGCTCAACCCAATATCCTTTGTCTAGGGTTTATATAGTGAAAGTCTTAAACAAAAGAATACAAGTCTAACCAATAAAATCAAACATTACATCATAGATATCATATAGACGTTATATAACAGCTTCTTAATATGGGCAATATCCTGTTAGAGTTCCACAGGATCCTTTGGGTCCTAGGAGCTTTTCAAACACACAATGTATAGAAAGGAACGAACATTGAGAAAGGAGGGGCTGAGTAGTCCTCTCTTAATGGATACCAGATGTTTAGCTTAAACACAAAAGGAAAAATGTACAGACGTGGCAGTTTTGCTGCCTAGTATAAAAATCATACATAGACTATTGTTTTGTATGCTGAAGGAGAAAGATATTTCTAACAATGGCCACTTTGATAAGATGATTATAATAGAATTATCGTATCACATACTTTTCAGCATACTCATTCTAGTACAATAATACATGAGATATTCTTCAATCAAACATTTCCTTCAAAATCACTAATACTTAACAGTTCTATTCATCAAAGCATATTGGGAGGATACAACAGTATTCATAGCATGATGAATCTTAATGGATTCAGTTATAATTATTGCTAATCTCAATCAGCAATCTCGTTCTTCGTCTACTTCTCTTCCTCGTTCTCCTTTCGATCACTGCTTCCGCATAGGCTTATGCGTTCCCCTGGGATGGAGCTGCTTTCACTCGGCTAGCATGGATCCACTGGGGCTGGAGATCAGTCAGAACACCTGTCCTCGTCACAGCGATAACAGTGGATGGTCCTAAGTAGTTCGGCTCACCGAGTTTCGTGGGCTTCAGACACTTTATGAGCACCTGCTGTCCTGGAACAAACGGGTGCGTTGGCTTTTCTGAAGGAAGAGGGAGAGAGAGAGAGACATCACCATTTATGCCATTCAACGTTCTAACTAGGGAATCCACGTAATCTGCAATGATCACCTCCGTGTCACCTGTGGAGAGATTGCCAGCGCGACCTCTGACCCAAGGGGTCGGGAAAGGTCTACCCATTAGAATTTCAAATGGAGACATTTTTGTGGTTGCCGATGGAGACATTCTCATTTCCGTCAATACGGTAGGCAGCAAATCAACCCAATTTCTGCCTGTATCTAGACACGCCTTATTCAGACGTTCTTTTATCGTCTTATTGGTCCGTTCCACATTCCCTGAGGATTGCGGAGAATAGGGAATATGGAAGTGCCAATTAATATTAAGTTCTTTGGCTAATAATTGTGTGACTTTTGAAGCAAACGGAGTTCCATTATCACTTGCTATAACGGTTGGAATACCGAAACGCGGTATAATTTCTTTTGCAAGAACCTTTACTACCGTCTGCGCGTTTTCTTTACCACACGAAAAAGCTTCTGGCCACTTCGAAAATCGATCAACAATCACGAGCAAATATTTGTTATTTCCACATGGAGGCATGTGTGTAAAATCGATCTGTAAATATTGAAAAGGAAGCTCAGGATGCGGTAAAGCGTCATGGCGAGTTGCCTTGTGTCTGTTTGTTTGTGCACACACCAAGCAAGCATCCAATATCAACAAAGTATTCTTTCGAACATTTGCTATGCAGTATGATTGATTCAAATTTTGGATCACTTTTTCTTTTGACACGTGTGATACTCCGTGATAATGCCTGCACAGCATTACAACGGTGGATGCTGGTAGAGCGATTCTACCCTGCTTGTCTCTTAAAATACCAGCTTGATCTGGTTTTACTTCGTTCGCGGCCCAATGAATTAGGTCGGCTTGCGTAGGGTTAGCTTGTAGTACTTTAATGTCCAAATCATTAATTAGCGACGAATTCATCATAGGCACCTCGGTGCTCTGGTCATTTACATATGGACTAAGTATTACTTCTTTAGCAGCCCTTTTCGCGACTTCATCTGCAAACCTGTTTCCCTTAGCCTCATCTGAGTCACCTGTTTTATGACCAGGTACTTTAATAACAGCAAGTTTCGATGGTTGCTGTGCTGCACTGATGAGCTCGGCCACGATGTTATGATGGGAAATTGGTTTTCCGTCGGAGGTTTTGAAATTTCTTTCTTCCCACAATTTAGCAAAATCATGGACAACGCCGTACGCATATTTGGAGTCAGTGTATATATTGATGCACTGACCTTTTGCCAATTTACAAGCTCTCGTTAGAGCAATTAATTCTGCTACTTGCGCTGATTTATATGGCAACGAATATGCCTCAATTACACGATCAGGTAATTCAACAATAGCATATCCACACAAGTATAAATTGTCATTTGGCTTGAAACAGGATCCGTCTATATACCAATTATCTCCCTCCTCCAGGACAGATGTAGACACATCTGGCCTGCAGGCGGTCGAAATTTGGAGTCTGGTCAAGCAGTCGTGGTCATCGCTCTCAAATTCACCATCCGTCAACAACCTGTGCAGATGTACAGTAGGGCCATGAATAACAGAAGTTACTTTCAATGTTAAATTATCAGTTGCTAATAATATAGCCTCATAGCCAGAACGGCGTTGAGCAGACATGTGTTGAGTAGAAATATTTCGCATAATTGTTCCCACTTGGTGTGATGTGTGAACTGTGAGTGGATGTGATAAAACAACCCTTTCAGCATCCTGTACCATGATCGCTGCAGCAGCCACTGCACGTAAACAGGCCGGGAGTCCCCGAGCCACTGGATCAAGAGTTTTAGACAAATAAGCTACTGGACGAAAGGTACCCCCATGCTCTTGGGCCAGGATTCCCGCGGCCGTGCCCCCACCTTCGTGCACGTACAGGTGAAAATCGTCGGTATAGGACGGAAGGCCGAGGGCAGGAGGCCTTAACAGGGAGGACTTTAAATGTCTGAACGCTTGGTCCATTTCACTTGTCCATGTAATGTCCTCTTTGTCATCCAGCGTAGCATCTCGCAGGATTTTGTCATACATGGAACAGTTCGGTACCCATGATCGACAGTAATTGACCAGTCCCAGAAAGCTTTGCATTTGCTTTCGTGTTGATGGGTGCTTGAACGAAGCGATAGCTTTGACTCTGTCCGCCGACAGGCGAACTTGGCCTTGTGACAGTTCATGGCCGAGGTAAGTGACTGTCCTCTTCACCCACTGAAGTTTCTCTTTAGATGCCTTGAAACCAGCCTCTGCTAAAACATTGCAGACAATAGTAGTGGCAGCAGCACACAGGTCCGCAGAAGCACCAGTGACGAGAATGTCATCAGCGTATTGGAGCAGACAGGTGTCAGGAGGGAGTCTGACATCCTTCAGCGTTGCGTACACTACAGCGGAGAAAACGGCCGGAGAATCCTTGAAGCTCTGGGGCAAATGCGCCACGTATACTGGCAATTCTGAAAACAGAAAGCAAAAAGTGGCTGTGTTCGTTGGTCAACAGGAATGCTGAAAAAGGCGGAGCATAAATCAATAACAGAAAAAAATGTATGTTCCAAAGGTATAGAATTAATAATAGTCTGTACATCTGGCACAATGGGAGCAAGTGGTTTTATCAATTCATTAATTTTTCTCAAATCTTGCGTTAAGCGCCAAGAACCATTTGCTTTCCTGATTGGATTAATTGGTGTGTTGTAAGGTGAATGAGTGGGGACCAGAATGCCTTGAGCCAGAAACTGATCAATGAGAAGTCGAGTTCCCTCCTCTTTTTCCTTTGAAAGCGGGTATTGTTTTTGAAACACAGGCCTATTCGTTGTCAAATTAGCCACATAAGGTTGAATGTCGAGTAGGCCTACGTCATCCTTATGCGCCGCCCACAGTTTCGGGTTTACCCCAGCAACTTCCTGTCCGAGCTCAGTTGCAGACACATCCTCGAAGGGAGCACTTCCTGTGTCGGTCGTAAGAGAAAAGGCTGCTGGAAACATGAGTTGCAAAGAGTCAGAGTCAAATTCCAATTTAACACCCATCTTGTGCATTAAATCTCTTCCTAACAAGCAGAATGGAGAATCGGGAATTATTGCAAACTCATGCATTTTGAATAATGATGGTACATCATTAGAGGTAACTGGTAAAGTTGGTGTCAAATTACAAACCACAGGAACATTGTCTATTCCTATAGAATTTAGTTTTTTTCCTGTAATTGGTCCCTCATACACAGTAGAAGACAGCGATGAGATGGAGGCGCCGCTGTCAATTAAAAAAAAAACATATGGCTTGTGGTCAACATTCAATTCAATAAAGGGCAAAACATTTGACTTGTTTGCATAACTCATTGAAATCTGTGAAAAGTTATCAGAAAAATGCAGCACCTTTTCTCGGCACAGTCATTGCTTTTGCCATGCGTTCGGATAAACAGGTCTCTGTCTTTCAGAGGGAGGAATGAAGGGAGGGGGTTTTGGCATCGGGCCATCAGAGCGCCTGAACATCTGTTTATCATTATTTCGCTGAAATCTCTCAGCTCTTTTCTTACAAAAGCGTTGCGTGTGTCCGCGACACCCACAGAAAAAACACATTATGTCCCTTCTGTCATTGGGTGGCGGGCGATTTTGGACAGCGGAACTAACTTGAAACATTGCGGGAACTTTTCCTCTGGAGTGGTCAAATGCCCCAGCAGACGAAAGTTCACGCAAGCGTCTGCCCAATTCATCAACAGAAATGTTACTAATGTTGGTGGTAGTGATTCGAATCATTTGTGCAGTCTCGTTGTGCATGTTATTCAAAAACGTGTTCACAAACAACAAACAATTATCCTCATCAATAGGAATCGCAGATTCGTGAATCCAAGCATTTCGAAATCGATTAAAAAATGCAAGTGGACTTTCTCCCACCTTTTGCTTTGTGTTCGCTGCGTGAGAAATGTCCTGTTTAGCAGAAGACAACTTCACTAAAAAGGCAGTCAGTTGTTTAAAAAATAGTTTCAGTTTACCAGGACTGGCCCAAATCCAGTCGGGATTATAGTCCCCGTAATCAGCGATCCTAAATGCGCTTGTGGGGTCGGACAAATCAACAGGATCCGAATCTTTAAACACAATACCCCGGACGGGTGGTGAGTCGTTCACTGGGTCTAACAAATCAACCTCAGCAATTAATTCTTCCTCTGTAATGTCGGCAGGCAACGTTTTAGTCAAAATAAAACGATAGTCACGACCAGTAAGTTGGCTGTACGCCGTTAAGCGTTTAAGCATCGAAACAAATTGATGTGGCGACCGTGCTGGGTCTGGCAATTCCTTAGAAATTGCCATCACTTCAGAAATTTGCAACGGATGAACTTTGAATCCTTCTGAAGTTTCAACAAAAGGACACAAAGTCGCAGTCGTCAGATCGGGGTACAATCTATTTTTTGTTGGTTCAGAAAGAGTCGGAATACACTCGTATTTTGGAGGTAGTGGGGTTTTTGCTACAACAGGCTGCGGGACAACTTTCTGTTCCACAGACTGTGAGAGCCTTTTTTTCTCCTCCATAGGCTGCGAGAGCCCCTCCCCTAGCAGAGAATTTCTGTCTCTCTCGGCCGGAGAAGAAAGGACGGCAGAAACTACACTCTCTCTCACAGCCAATTCAGTTTGTGGAATCATATTATTGCCTGTATTGTCAACTCTTTGTGGACCTTTGTTCCAATAACATTGCATGTCCTTCCAAATTTTATAAGATTGTTTCATGTAAGAATAATCCCAATCGGGGTCGCCCCAATTTCCAAAAATCATATCTTTTGCTGCGCGTAAATCCGCGTCTTTGAATGAGCCGTCACGGGGAAACGGATCTAATTGTGTTTTGCCAGTTGACCAGCCAGCTAAATTTGACAAATATGGCTCCGTAAAAAATGCTTGATTATTTCTAATCATAAAGTCTTTCGGAGATTCATCTTTTAACGGTGGACTAATTTTATTCCCCATTATCAACACAAAAATTTCTCCGTGATGCAACTTAAACAAATAAGTATGGCCAAATAGAAAGCAAAATAAAAAACATGCAGTAGAAAATTAATTGTGTTAGTAAATTGGCCAATAAAGAGAGAAATAAGAGAAGAGAAAAACTGAGAGAGAGAGAAAAAAATAAAAAAAATAAAAAATAATAATAATAAAATAAAATAATGTATTATCTATCCATAACCAAGACCAAAGGTAAATCGAAATACAATTTGCAAGAGAAAAACCGAATATCTCGTGTCAAATCTATATTTCCAAACGGAGGAAAGTGATCAGTTTTCCTTCCGATCTTCCCGCGTTCAAACACAAACACGAGGATAACGTCCCGTATTTATTTATACGACGGACAAACGTCCCGCATTTATTTATACGACGGACAAACGTCCCGCATTTATTTATGCGACGGACAAACGTCCCGCATATACGACGGACAAATCGTCCCGCATATACGACGGACAGGCGTCCCGCATATACGACGGACAGGCGTCCCGCATATACGACGGACAGGCGTCCCGCATATACGACGGACAGGCGTCCCGCATATACGACGGACAAACAAACAAATTCCACCAAATATGGTGAAAATCACGGCACTATAGGTACAATTTTCTCAGCAGACAGGAAGAATCAACCTTTTCTTTTGTAAAAAAAAAAAAATTTAATTCTTACCTGTCTGGAGAAATCCCGGACGAGCAACCCAAATTGTTAGAAATGGAAATGAAATGGTCCAAACGAAAAGTGCCCCAAAATCTTGGTTCTTTATTATGAACAGATAATACAATAAACCAGCGCTGGTTGGAGTAGAAGCTCAACCCAATATCCTTTGTCTAGGGTTTATATAGTGAAAGTCTTAAACAAAAGAATACAAGTCTAACCAATAAAATCAAACATTACATCATAGATATCATATAGACGTTATATAACAGCTTCTTAATATGGGCAATATCCTGTTAGAGTTCCACAGGATCCTTTGGGTCCTAGGAGCTTTTCAAACACACAATGTATAGAAAGGAACGAACATTGAGAAAGGAGGGGCTGAGTAGTCCTCTCTTAATGGATACCAGATGTTTAGCTTAAACACAAAAGGAAAAATGTACAGACGTGGCAGTTTTGCTGCCTAGTATAAAAATCATACATAGACTATTGTTTTGTATGCTGAAGGAGAAAGATATTTCTAACAATGTGTTTACATTTTTTTTTTCCATGCTTGTTATTTTTTGATTCACGCTTATTATATTTTTATCCGTGGCCGCAATACATTTAGCGGTGATTTGATCCCATAGATAACATTTCGTAGTTTTGGATAGATTATAAAGTTTTTATTCTAAAATATCAAATAAGCTTTTGTCATCCAGTTTCTGCTCATATTTTAAATATATAGTAGGCTATGTTCTGTCAAAAATAAACTCATCAACTAAGTTGTTATTATAGTGTTTGTTCCAATGTAAGCTATATAAAAACTAATGAATCCTTAACTTTAAAATATGTATGATAATACTGTAGGATAATACTGAGGAATACTGTAGTTTTTTTTTCATTCTCAAGTGAATCGCGTTTCTGTGTGTGAATGAATGAACGACAGAGATGCGCTGTTTACCACAACTCGCAAAAAGACAGTTTAAATTTGAATCGCGTTTCTGTGTGTGAATGAATGATCCGCTTTTAGCAAACTATATTGCTATACTGCGATGAGTAAAAATCGACTGAAATATGTTGAAATAAAATGTATTTGTATAAGCAACGTATTAAACTGCAAATTAACATTTATATTTCTTATAAAAACGAAAGACCTATGTTACAGACATATGAAAGACAACATTTCGTTGACTAGTTTTGGATAGATTATACATTTTTACTGTAAAATCTTTGCTATCTCAAATAAGCTTTTGTTTGCCAATTTTGCTCATATGTTAAATAGCCTATAGCAGGGGTTCTTAACCTTTTTGATGTCGGGGCCCAAATTTTACAGTACAAAGTGGCCCAGGGCCCATTCCAATATTAGCAATGTATTGGTTTATTGATCTCACCATTGGTTTGATTTGTATTCAATAACTAAATGAAATCCACTTGCAGTTTAACAGGTTATTGTGTATGTAAACATGCACATAGGCTACAACAAGATGCAAAACACACAACAATTCATGGAACAAATCAATCTGCATCAAGAACAAATTTAAAGGCTCAAGTCAGGCATATTAGCCTAACTAGTGCTGCACGATTAATCGTATCGCAATCGCGATGTCAAGCCAATGCGATTATATGAAGCAAAATGCTGCGATTTTATATGAAATAAACAAATAGGGCTATTAACGCAATTAACGCAGCATCTGTTATTTTTGTCATCCTTTGGCTAGTGTTACATGATCCCGCTCTTATTCGTGCGAATGCTTTTGAACCATTCATGCGCGACAAGACAAAAGAGAATTTGCTGTATCACTTGAATCACTGCCTGTGAATGTCACTGCCTGTGAAAATGTATATAAATAAAAATAAAAACAATAAAATGTGTTGCTTAAATAAATAAATTCATAATAATATTTTTCAAAATAAATAAGTTGTAAATTAAAATTTAAATAAAGTGCAAATTAAAAAATATAGCTTTATAATCTGCAAAATAATTTGATAATTGTTTCAGCAGTCTACATTTTTGCATGGTAGAACCTGAAGTTGCTCTTCATATCTGTTATAAATGAACAATAACAATCACAACAGTCCGATTTGAACAAGCTACAACTCCCTATTTATGTTCCCCTCTTAATGAGACACTTGGGCCTGCTTCACAGATATGATCAGATCCAGCCTGGGTGGAATGGGGGAAAGGCTCAGGCTCAGAGTAGCCTCCAGTGTTGGCATTACTGCCACTAGTGGTGGGATGGTGCATTGTAACGGCTGTTTCACACCGCAAGCGTGAGCGGGGCGTGAGCAGTGCGTCAGCGTAACTACATCGTCACTGCAGCTGCAGACACGCGAGAGTATTCACACTGGAAGCGTTTGTACAGTGTCACAGTAGCGGCTCCAAAGCTACATATAAGCGAACAATTATTTACAAAGACAACTATACATTTGATTTTAGAAGTTGGTAAACCATATAAATGTCAGTAAACAACAAAACAACCAAGAAAACAGCTCCAATCTTGTCGTTTCAGTCATAAACGGGGCTATTAGCAGAAGACTGAGCCCGTCCCGGCGAACCCTTTCCAGAACTCCCGGGAGCAGAGCGATCGGGGGAAAAGCGTACAGACGTGACCTCGGCCACGGATGTACCATCGCGTCCAACCCCAGTGGGGCTGGCAGGCTGAGAGAGAACCACAGTGGACAATGTGATGTCTCTCTGGAAGCAAATAGATCTACCTCGGCACGACCGAAATGTTCCCATAGGAGCTCCACCACCTCGGGGTGAAGACTCCATTCCCCGGGCCTCGGCCCCTGCCTCGACAGGATGTCTGCCCCCTGATTTAAGTACCCTGGGAGATAAATAGCTCTCAAAGAAAGAATTCTCCCCTGGGACCATAGGAGAATCTGACGTGCCAGTTTGTAAAGTGGGCGAGAACGCAGACCCCCCTGATGGTTGATATAAGAGACCACCGATGTGTTGTCTGTTCGAACAAGAACATGGTGGCCCCTTAGGTCTGGGAGGAAGCGTTTCAGAGCCTGAAACACTGCCAACATCTCTAGACAATTTATGTGCCATAGACGGTGATGGTCCCCCCACAGACCCCGAGCTGGGCGACCACTCATGATCGCCCCCCACCCCGTGAGAGAGGCATCTGTCGTTAGCATAACGCGACGACAAGGAGCTCCCAACACCGGGCCTTGGGACAGAAACCGAGGATCTTTCCACATAACCAGGGCGCGAAGACATCGTCGCAAACTCATGATCATGCGAAACGGATTTCCCCTCGGGGAGAATCCCCTGGTTCTGAGCCACCACTGTAACGGTCTCATGTGCAGGAGGCCAAAAGGTATCACGTGGGACGCAGCTGCCATGAGACCTAACAGTCTCTGGAACTGTTTTACAGTGGACGACTGGCCTAGCTTGACCTGATCTACTGCGGCGAGAATCGAAGCAACACGAGCAGGTGACAACTGTGCCTGCATCGTCGTCGAATCCCACACTACACCGAGAAAAGTTGTTCTCTGTAATGGAGAAAGAACACTCTTCTTGGCGTTGAGCCTCAACCCCAACTCCTTGATGTGAGCAAGAACGACATCTCGGTGCCGAACCGCCTGCTGTTCTGATTGAGCTAGAATTAACCAATCGTCTATATAGTTCAGAATACGAATGCCCTGCAGCCTCAGCCGGGCTATAGCTGCATCCATACACTTCGTGAACGTGCGGGGTGACAGTGCTAGGCCAAACGGAAGAACCCGATATTGGTACGCTTCGCCCCCGAAAGCGAACCTCAGGAACTTCCTGTGTTGAGGGAGGATGGATACATGGAAGTAGGCGTCCTTTAGGTCTATCGTGACAAACCAGTCCTCGGATCTGATTTGTGACACGATCTGTTTGAGAGTGAGCATCTTGAATTTGAGCTTCCCTACAGTGCGATTTAAGAGACGCAGATCTAGAATGGGACGCAGCCCTCCATATTTTTTCGGAATGATGAAGTACCGGCTGTAGTATCCTAACTCCCTGCTGGGCGGAGGAACCCGTTCTATAGCCCCTTTGTGCAGCAGAGTTTCTACCTCCTGTTCTAATACCAGAGCCTGCTCGGGGCCCACCACCGTGGGCAGAACCCCTCTGAACCGAGGTGGACGCGTTCTGAACTGAATAGCGTACCCGTTCTTTATAATATTCAGGACCCACTGAGAAACATTGGGAAGCATTTCCCATTCCGCCAGGAACTCTACTAAGGGAACCAGCCTCTCGAGGCTGGCCTCTGGATGAACATCCCGAGTGACAGACACAGCGCCCTGTAACATACTGGCAGGAAACAGCTGGTCTGAGCACTCCACAACCCTCCTCGGAGGGGGCGAGCGTCCCTCGGGAAATCGCTCGCCGAGTCTCTCTACGCCCTGTATAGGCAGGGTTAGTAGAACAGACCCCTGAGGGCATCGAGAAAGACAGGGCGCCGTGTTTTTGAGCGGCGAACTCAAGTCTTTCCCGATGGGGACCACCCTCAGAGTCCTGACGTTCAGCCCGTCAGGACTTTTTCGACGCGGCCTTCCTGGCGACAATGACTGACCTCAGATCAGTCCTGCCCCGAGAAGGCCGCGCCGGAGAGCGCCCCGCCTCGTCCCTCCAGTTTGTCTGCGGGGGGGCACGAGACGCGACACTCCGCTTCTGCTGTGCTCTTTTAGAAGACGAACTCGACGGCTGGGACTGCCCTCGCTCAGCAGCCCCAGTGACGCGCACTTTGAGAGGGATAAACTTATGAAAAGCAGCCGCCTGTTTTTTCTCTTCCTGGAACATCTCAGTAACAGAGTAAAGAGCGTCACCGAAGAGGCCCGCAGGCGAAACAGGGGCATTTAATAGGAGAGATTTATCTTTTTCTTTCATAGAGGTTTGACTCAACCATAAATGCCTTTCTGTGGCCACCATGGCTGCCATAGACCGGCCAACAGATTTAGCTGTTTCCCTGGTGGCCCGGAGAGTGAGATCAGCAGTCTGCCTGAGCTCATTGATCATATCTGCCGAAATTTCTCCCCCCTCACACACATCTTTGAGCAGGTCAGCCTGATAAGCCTGCATAATGGCCATTGTATGCAAACATGCAGCCGCCTGCCCAGCCGCCGAGTAAGCCTTCCCCACCAGCACAGAAGTATTTTTCAGTGGTCTAGAAGGAAGAGCCGGTGCTTTAAGCGAAGATGCCGAGGCAGGAGAGAGATAGCTCGCGAGCGTCTCCTCCGCCTTCGGCATCGTCACATATCCAGCAGACTTTGCACCAAAAATATTACCATAAGCATTGGATTGATTGGTATATATTCTGCTCGAAACCGGTCTAACCCAGGTCTTTGAAACCTCAGCATGAAGGTCTGGGAAGAACGGTAAGCACCGGCGAGAAGGCTGAGGACGTGCAGAGAGAAATCTATCATCTAGTTTGCTTTTATTTCTAGATTCTTGTTTATCAGTTGGCCATTCAATACTGAGTTTTTCAACAGCCCGAGATAACACATCCATTAAACCTTCTTCAGCAGTATAATGAAGTGAGCTAGTTTCCTCTGATGCCAAACTTTCGACATCCAGATCCTCAGAACTGGATAATCTAAATTCCACATCATCGCGTGCCTCCACCCGGGCAGAAGTAACCGCCGCAGCGCGTGCTTCCAGAGCCGGGTGAGAGGCACTGGATCCCGCCGGAGAAAGCTGAGATAGGGCGGGGCCCGTCTCAGCGTCGCCGGTGAGATCCATCTGCGAACCCCAAGTCAAGCGCCGCCGCTCTGCCTCAACAGAAGCGGGACCCGAGCCCTGGGGAGCTCGCAACGAACCACTCTCCTCAAAGAGCGATCGCCGCGAGCGCAGAGTTCTCAAAGGAAAACGCTCGCAATGCTCACAATCCACTCCCTCGAGAGCCGACTGGGCATGCTGAACTCCCAAACAAGCTACACATAACTCGTGAGAATCCCTACCCGTGATGTAACGTGTACAGGGGGGAACACACTTTCTATACTGCTCGCTCATTTTGGTTTTTTTATATATATATATATATATATATAGTGAAAACTCCTGACAAAATCAGACAAACACAATCGAAAGATATCAGACACACACAGAGCGCTGCTGAAGTAACAGAAGCTGGTGGCTTGTGTATTCAGGGGATATTTATAGCTTCCTGGTCGGTGACGTCACCCGCTGTGACGCTCCATTGACTGATTTCATTCATGCTTCAGACGCGCTACGCTGGGGGGCGTTCCAACTGCGATTACACGCAGCGGTAGTCCCTGAAGGGGAACCCTTGTTTTCACTATGAAAATCTTCACACCCTGTTAGAAATATATTTTCTCCCTCAGCATAAATCTATAACATAAGAAGGATTCTTTGTTCAGCCTAAAACTGACACGTTTGCACATTCTTTTCTATGTATGTAAAGTTAAACATCTGGTATTCATTAATGAGGAAGGGAGCCCCCTTCTCCTTTCTCTTCCTTTTCTTTCTTTGTGTTTCTATGTTATACATTGAAGAGCTTCCTCTGAGCTCCAGGCTTGCAAGGAGATTCTAGCGCATACTGCCCATATAAAGAAGTTGTAATATAAAGTCTATATGATATGCCAATGATGTAATGTTTGGTTCTATTGGTTAGACTTATACTCCTCCCTGTAATACTTTGCCTATATAATGTATAATTTAGACATTATGAGCTGAGCGTTTTGTCTCCCTCCGGCGCTGGGGTTGTGAATTGTTTATTCATAATAAAAAAACAAGAATTTTGGCACTTCTCATTTGGACCATTTCATTTCGATTCTAACACTTGGGGGCGTCGTCAGGGATTTCTCCAGACAGGTAAGAATTTTTTTTTTTTACAAAAGAGAAAGTTGATTCTTACTGTCTGCTGAGAAAACGTATTTGTAGTGCCGTGATTTTTACCATATTTGGTGAAATCAGCCTCGTGTTTTAATTAATGCGGGAAGAGCAGAAAAAAGGGAACTGATCTCTCTCTCTCTTTTTGTTATTTGTCCTTGTATAAAACGATACAGGATGGTAGCCTCGTATTTTTAATAAAAAATGTGAGAAGAACAAGCAAAAGAGACTTGAGCTCCCTCTTTTGATGTTATTTGTCTTTGTTTAAAACGATACGGGACCGGTTATCCTCCTGTTTTCGATAAATGCGGGAAGAACGTAAGGAAAATTGATCACTTTCCTCCGTTTTTTGCCAGAAAAAAATAGATTTGCTACACAGATAATTTGTTTTCTTTTGCAAAGTCTATTTTAATTTCCCTTTGGTCTAGGGCTATGAATAAATAAATCACTATTTTTTTTCTCTTCACTTTCTCTTTTCTTTTCTTCTCTCTTATTTCTCTCTCTATTTGCCAATTTACTAACACAATTAATTTGAAATTGTATACTTTTACTTTTCTGTAAGGAACCTAGCTATATGAAATATTAATAATCAATAATAACTTGTTATGATTAATTATGAATATTTGGGTCAGTTAATTGGATTAACTTGACATGGCTAAATTAATATTACAATCAATTAATCAGTTCGTCCAACGAACTCTTTTGATTATTCATTAATTCTAAGAAAAGGGTATCTTCCCTGGACACAGAAGAATAATTATTTCTTAATATGTACAGCGTTTTGAGCATGTAGCAAGAACAAAAACCATAAAGGGACTTCGTATTGCAAGCAAATCAGAACCAAATACATAAAGTGCATAAGTTTTATTAACTAAATCATAAACATGAATAAATTAAAAACACATATATACAGAATTACAGAAATAGGTTAGTGATAGGATTAAATTGGCAACCGGAGAAAGGGACTAGTGAAATGCAGTGTGAAGTGGAAGTTGGTTGAGAGTTCTCTTTCTCCAGGAACGCAGGTTTGGTCAGGGCCTGGGACTCTGTTGAGGCCACGCTGAGCACTCAGGAGAAGTGAGGAAGTCGGAAGAGTGAGTGATTGGAGTCGTTGTTGGTTGGAGTCTTTGTTCCAAAACTCCTGAGATTGTCCTTGGTTCTTTGTGAGAGTCTTCTCTCTCCTGCCTGAACCCATATCTGGTTGGATCGAGGCCTGCTGGGCCCTGGGGCCCCTGTGGAGGGGGAGGGGGTTCCCCAGGATCACCAGAGCAGTGTTGCGGCTGGATGAAAGAACTAAGAGAGGGAGGTCACATGTGGGCTGTCTCTAATAAAGCCTGGAAAAGATCCTCCCCTAAGGGTTGAACTCGACCAATCAGAAAGGTGACATGTCTGAGAGGGAAAGTGGCTCTTAGTTGATTTACGGGTCTTTGTCCCTAGCGTGGTTATACCTTCATTAATGCTCAGATAGCTATAACACATCCACACTGCATTCTTGAAGAAGGTGATGAACATCAAAGTGTGAGTCATTAAATGAGGATTAATTAGGTAGGAGGTATGATACAGGTGAGGTTACATTGATCGTTAGTTGGTTGTATACCAGGATACATACCATAATATATACCTAATAGTACACGAGACAGTAAACCATTTACACTGTTTCTTTCACAGTTTTATGCATGTTCATTTATAGATCAGTTAGTCTATGATTAATGCAGCAAAGTCTGTTTTAAAGAGGGTTTCTGTTTCATAGTCTCTCTCTTGTGCATGTGGCCACGTTCCTCGGAGGTCGTAAAATCTCCTCATCATGCCCTGTAACATGACACTGTTTCTGCCCTTGTGTTCGTTCATTTGGGCTGTTAGTTTTGGAGTTTCATAAACCTTTGTATATAATGAATAATTAGTGTCTGATTGGTCCATACCCTACAGTTCCATTTGGCTGTATTGCAATTTATTTAAGTTGCATGAAGGAGAAATTTTTGTGTGTTTACAATGGGAAATAAAATTAGTCCACAGTTAGAAAATGAATGTCCGAAAGATTTTATGATTAGAAATAATCAAGCATTTTTTACGGAGCCATATGTGTCAAATTTAGCTGGCTGGTCAACTGGCAAAACACAATTAGATGCGTTTCCTCGTGACGGCTCATTTAAAGACACATATATGCGTGAAGCAAAATACATGATTTTTGGAAATTGGGGCGATCCCGATTGGGATTATTCGTATATGAAACGTTCCTATAAGATCTGGAAAGACATGCAATCTTATTGGAATTGTGGTCCAAAAGTGGATTACAACAAAAATCTTTCTCCCCCTCAAGCTTAACAGCCTGAGAAGGAGAAAGTTATTTCACATCCTGCTGAAGTCAGAGCGCCCCTCCCTCCCAGATATGAGAGCATTCAAACTTCTCCTGTCTCGGAACCTATAAAAAATAAATCCTACCCTGTTGATGAAAATTATTTACTGTTTGTGAACACATTTTTGAATAACATGCACAACGAGACTGCACAAATGATTCGAATAACTATAACCAACATTAGTAACATTTCTGTTGATGAATTGAGTAGACGCTTGCGTGAACTGTCGTCTGCTGGGGCATTTGAAAACTCCAGAGGAAAAGTTCCCGCAATGTTCCAAGTTAATTCCACTGTCCAAATTCGCCAGCCACCCAATGTCAGGAATGACTTAAAGTGTTTTTTATGTCACACACAGCGGACACACACAGCGATTTTGCAGAAAAAAAGCTGAGAGATTTCAGCAAACTAATGAGAAACCGATGTTTAGGCACTCTGATGGCCTCCCTTTCTTTCTCCCTCTGAAAGACAGAGACCTGCGTATCCGCCTGAATGGGGAAATGAATAACAGACATTAAATTCTATAGGAATAGATAATATTCCAGTGGTTTGTAATTTGACACCACCTTTACCGGTTACTTCTAATGATATACCATCATTGTTCAAAATGCATGATTTTTGCAATTATACCTGATTCTTTATTCTGCTTGATAGGTAGAGATTTAATGCATAAGTTGGGTGTTAAATTAGAATTTGATTCTGACTCTTTGCAACTCATGTTTCCAGCAGCCTTTTCTCTTACGACCAACACAGGAAGTGCTCTCTTCGAGGATGTGTCTGCAACTGAGCTCGGACAGGAAGTAGCTGATGTAAACCCGAAATTGTGGGCGGCCCATAAGGATGATGTGGGACTTCTTGATATCCAACCTTATGTGGCCAATTTGACAATGAATAGGCCTGTGTTTATTTTTTAAAAAACAATATCCGCTTTCAAAGGAAAAAGAGGATGGAATTCGACCCCTCATTGATCAGTTTCTGGCTCAAGGCATTCTGGTTCGCACTCATTCACCTTACAACACACCAATTAATCCAATCAAGAAAGCAAATGGTTCTTGGCGCTTAACGCAAGACTTGAGAAAAATGAATGATTTGATAAAACCACATGCTCCTATTGTGCCAGATGTACAAACTATTATTAATTCTATTCCTTTAGAACATGCATTTTATTCTTTCATTGATTTATGCTCCGCCTTCTTCAGCATTCCTGTTGACCAACAAACTCAGCCACTTTTTGCTTTCTGTTTTCAGAATTGCCAGTACATGTGGACAAGACTCCCTCAAGGGTTCAGAGATTCTCCGGCTGTTTTCTCCGCTGTAGTGCACGCAACGCTGAAGGATGTCAGACTCCCTCCTGACACCTGCCTGCTCCAATACGCTGATGACATTCTCGTCACTGGTGCCTCTGCGGACATGTGTGCTGCTGCCACTACAATTGTCTGCAACGTTTTAGCAGAGGCTGGTTCCAAGGCATCTAAAGAGAAACTTCAGTGGGTGCAGAGGAAAGTCAATTACCTCGGCCATGAACTGTCACAAGGCCAAGTTCGCCTTTCTGGGGAACAGAGGCTATGAGGCTATGAGGCTATGAGGCGTTCAGGCTATGAGGCTATATTATTAGCAACTGCTAATTTAACGTTGAAAGTAACTTCTGTTATTCATGGTCCTACTGTACATCTGCACAGGTTGTTGACGGATGGTGAATTTGAGAGTGACGACCACGACTGCCTGACCAGAATCCAAACTTCGACTGCCTGCAGGCCAGATGTGTCGACATCTGTCCTGGAGGAGGGAGATAATTGGTATATAGACGGATCCTGTTTCAAGCCAAATGACAATTTATACTTGTGTGGATATGCTATTGTCAAATTACCTGATCGTGTAATTGAGGCATATTCATTGCCATATAAATCAGCGCAAGTAGCAGAATTAATTGCTCTAACAAGAGCTTGTCAGTTGGCAAAAGTTCAGTGCATCAATATATACACTGATTCCAAATACGCGTACGCCGTTGTCCACGTTCCGTCAGCCTGTAAAGGTCTCGGGACCTGACGCCACCCTGGTGATTTTTGTATGCCACCAATGACATGTTGTCCGACCGGACTAAGACATGGCGGCCTTTTATCTGGGGACAAAAACGCCATAGCGCGTTGTCGATGGCCAGCATTTCTAGACAGTTTATGCATAGGAGCTTTTCCCGCTCTGACCACTGGCCGAAGAACAGTCTGCCCTCGAGCAGCGCTCCCCATCCCGAGGTGGAGGCGTCCGTGGACACCACCGTCACACTCGAGGGAGTCCCCAGACTCACGCCTGACTGATACCAGTCGGCTATTTTCCAAGGTTCCAGAGCCGAAACGCATTTCCTGTCCACCCTGAGGTGAAACAGACCAGAGGTCCATGCCCGGGGTGGAACTCGCACTTTCAGCCATAGCTGCAGTGGGCGTATGTGAAGCAGGCCCAGCTGGAGTACTGAAGATGCCGAGGCCATGAGGCCCAGCATTTTCTGAAACCTTTTGAGCAGGACTATAGAGCCGCGGCGAAAGGATTTCACGGTGCGCTGAATGTCCAGTTCTCACTCTGGCGACAGACGTGCTGTCATAGACAGCGAGTCCCGCACTGTTCCCGAAAAATAGATTTTCTGGCTGGGAAACAGCGAACTCTTCACCAAATTGACTGTGAGACCCAGATTCTCGAGATGCTCGAGTAATGTGGTTCTGTGTTCTATGAGCTCTGAATGTGATCGAACTAGAATCAGCCAATCGTCCAAGTAGTTCAAAACTCGCATGCCCTGAAGTCTCAGGGGTGCGAGGGCCGCATCCATGCACTTCGTAAATGTACGGGGTGCTAGGGATATGCCGAACGGTAGGACTGTGTATTGATATGCCTAGCCCTCGAAGGCGAATCTCAAGAATCGCCTGTGACGTGACGCTATTTGTATTTGGAAATAGGCATTTTTCAGATCTATTGACATAAACCAGTCTCCCTGGCGCACTTGCGCGAGGATTTTCCTGGTTGTCAGCATTCTGAACTGGCGCTTCATAAGCCCTCTGTTCAGCTGTCGCAGATCTAGAATGGGTCTGAGACCCCCGTCTTTTTTCGGTACCAGAAAATATCTGCTGTATAGCCCCCCTTCGCTCTGAGCCTGAGATAAAGGTTCTATGGCCCCTTTGCTCAGCAGTTTCGCTATTTCGGCTCGAAGTAGATGAGATACTTCGTTGTTTACCGTGGTTTCGACTCACGCCGTGTAACGGCAGGGACGTCGAGCGAACTGTAGAGAATAGCCTCTTTTTATAGTGTTCAACACCCATTCTGATACCCCGGGAAGCTTTGCCCACGCATCTGCGTGAATAGCTAGGGGTAGAATGAAATCCGGGCTCTGGCCGCGGCATAGCGGCAGCTGCAGAGCTTCGGTGTGCTGAGACATAAACACTGTGTTTATAGTGTGTGAGGCGGGAGGCGCGCCGATCACGGCGGGCAGCCTGGTCGCGCTCAAATTCTCTGTGACAGGTTGTGGAGAGAGAGCGAGCGGGACAAACCCTGTGGGGTTGAGCGTGTCTGTGAAGGAATGTGGGCGCGGGACTGCGGGCACATTCACTGCACTGAGAACACCGTCGGCTTGTGCTGACCGAATGTGTGTCGGTTTCGTTTTTACAGAAAACGAGGGTCACGCATCGTGTAGTGTTTGTTGGCACTGTGTCGTGGGCACATTCACTACATTTTTGCACAATCGACATGAGTCGATTTTATTTGTGCTAGCCCTGAACTGTGGCGGGCTGTGTCTGTGTGTGGGAATGGGCACTGAGACGTGGGCATTCTTACAACACTCATAACACCATCGGCCGTGACCGGAATACCAGAAAATACACTCTTTTGGGATTTATCTGGGTCGCCGTAAAAATGGCATTTGTGTGCAGGCAAGCGGGTTGTGGTGCCGGCTTGTTTACTGCGAAATACACTGGAACAGTCACATTGTTTGGAACTGAACGAGCGAGAAGTTTCGGTGTAGTCTGGCCGCGGCGAGACTTAAACAACGTGGGTCTTAGCTGACTGTATGTGTGTTGGTTTCGGTTTACCGAAAACGTGGCACATGCAGTGTGTAGTGTTTGTGGGCACTGGGTTGTGGGCACATTCACTACATTTAATGCACAATGACATGAGTCGATCTCATTTGTGCGAGCCCTGCACTGTGGCGGGCTGTGTTTGTGTGTAGAAATGAACACTGGGCTGTGGGCATTTTTATTACACTCATAACACCATCGGCTGTGGCCGGAATACCAGAAAATACACTGCTTATATGATTATTCTGGGTCGCCGTGGAAACGGCATTTTGTGCAGGCAAGCGGGCCATGGTACCGGCTTGTTTACTGCAAAATACACTAGAACAGTCGCATTTTCTTGGAACTGAACGAGCGAAAAGTTTCGGTGCAAGTCTGGCCGCGGCGAGACTAAATTTTATCTGCTGCGAGACCTTCGATCGAACACGGGTCTCCCGTGCGAAGGCTTTGGGTTTTGCCTCTGAGCCACAGGGGGAAACGACAACAGCTTAAAATAGCTCGAGCATATAATAGAGCGTCATCACAGTTTGTATGTGTTGGCATTTGTTTGCAGGCGTGCGTGTTATACAACAGGCTCATTGCTGCAATATTGAACTTTTTCAGCCGCTCGAACTAAGAGGAGCTGAGAAATGTTTGAGAAATGGAGAATGGCCACTGGATTGTGACCAAAACACACTCTTTCCTCATTTCGCCGGTGACGCATGTCCACGGGGGGCGGGATAGCTTTCTTGTAACGTAAAGAGAGCTAGCCGCGCAGCGGTTTTGATAGTGGCCCGTTTCCCTGACGACTAGCGGGCAGAGGGGGGAGGTCCACAGAGCTCGCCCAGTCCTCACTGTCCGACGCCAGGATAGAGCAGCTGGCCTTCTCTATAGATGCAGCTATCTCGTCGTCATTAACGGCGGAAGCGGCGGCGCGCGACGGCCGTTGTCCGTCAGCGAGCGACTCGAGTGAAGCTGGTGAAGCTGACGGGCAAACCGGCGAGCTATCACGGGCTGGAGAAGGCTCGGGGCTGTTTCGTCGACCTCAATGGCGGAAACGGCGGCAGACGGCGGCTGCTGTCCGTCTGCGAGGGACTCGAGCGATGCCGGCGAAGCTGGCGGGCGAACCGGCGAGCTTTGGCGGGTAGGAGAAGGCTCGGGGCCGCGCTTTTACGGTGCTTTTACGGCGCGGCGCTACAGCTGGCTGAAGTGCAGGCTCTGAGAATGATGCCAGGCAAGTCCTCAGAGTCACCATCGGCAGTAGCTCACAGTGAGGGCATCCGCCGTGGACGAGAGCGAGAGCAGCATGATCCTCACCCAGGCAGGAAACGCAGATGACATGGTGATCCTCTTCACTGAGTGTGGCTCGGCACGAGCCGCAGGATCTATGCATCTTGAAAAAGACGCAGCTCTTTTAGGAGAGGGAGAGAGACAGTGAAAAAATGTGTGTCGCAGCGGCGAACACACACACACACTTGCAGAAAAGGATATAACGCCGGAAAGCGTAGCAGGTACGGCGGCTAAAGGCGGCCATGCCAGCGACTTCAGACTCAAGGCTCGTCCCACTGTGTGCTTTTTCTCAGACGGCGTGGCTTCTCACTCCGGATCGATAGGCTGCTGCTGTTGCCGCAGGGCAGCCAATAGGCGCGCAAGCCGTCTTAACCTATGTCTGCATGCTGCTGCACAGCGTTTTACATTAATTCAAAATTAAGGATAATTTTTGGCTTCAATATATCGTGGAAAAGAGGTTTTCCCCATAGCGTAAGATATTACGCAGTACGAGAGATACTCTCGTAAGAGAACTACTCTTACCACTCACTTATAATAACACAATTAACACATATTGCATCTCAAACATTTGTGGCATTTGAATGCAATTTACTCTGCCTCTGCTTATTTAAACATCTAAAAATATGTGAACTGTGAAGATGAGCTAATTGATAAAAACAAAAAGTCCTTTATCTCCAAGAGAAAATATGTATTTAAACAGCCCATAAATCACAGAGCACAGAGTCACAGCTTGTTCTTGCGTTATAGCTAGCTACTAAAATCTAGACTGTCACACTATATTTCACACACTGGTTAGCCAAAAAAATATAACATTATGTAGCGACAATGAGTCTTACATTAAATTAGCTCAAATTATATATAGGGAATTTAATAATTAATCATGAATGATTAATATATTGCATATTACAGTTAAATTATCGAAGCTGAAAATAGATCGATTGTATATATGAATGATCACCATAATGGGTTATGGTTCGTCATTAATATATCAATAGTCTTATTACAGATCGATTATATGAGATAACCTTAAATGGAATTAATTTAGTTATCGAACAATCTGTTCGTCCAGCAAACGGCCGTAAGATTAACTTATCAATTTTCAACAAAAATTATCTCTTTCTTATAATTCCAAAACAAGCTATTTTCTGGCCATGAAAAATCACCTTCTTGTTATTATAAAATGTAGGTTACTGAAATAGTAACGAATTGTAAAGCTTTGTAGCAAAAGGGTCGAACACTTCATTGACTTTGTAAAAATGAGAACTTTAGACAATTAGCAATCAAGAATATAATGGTTTTAATAAAATGAAACTACGGACACAGAATTCTACATTTAAACCCGGGATACATGTATGTACAATAAACAGTAAAACTAACGAGACAAACGAATAACAACGGGAGTGAGAGAGAGAGAGATTGAGTGAGAGAGAGAGAGAGTGAAATATATATATATATATATATATATATATATATATATAGAGAGAGAGAGAGAGAGAGAGAGAGAGAGAGAGAGAGAGATAGAGGATGAGAAAGTGAAACTAACGGCAGACTCGCGGGAAGTTTTAAAGGTTCACCGAACGTGAAGTTACCAAGGAAATAGTTCAGAGTTCATCTCCCTCGGGAGGGAGAGGCGAAGAATGAAAATAAAACTTAGTAAAGAAAGGAAAAGAAAAGAAACGCGGTGTAATGCTCCCTAAGGAGCCATGGGACCGGACACCTCTCACAGGGAAAGTGCTCTCTCTTTGAGAAACTCCTGTGTCAGTTTCTTATAGAGAGGAGGGGTTCACGCCTGCTTCGCGTATGTGAACCAATCATCTTAGAGCATCTCGAGCGGGAAAAGTTCTTCTTTGTCTTGTCAGGATAATTGATGATGCTATAAAATTTTGTCATTTCTAGCCAGAAAGATTGTACACACAGAACAATACATTTTACTGTAATATCCTATGTATGACTGGTTTAGTCAAAACAAGACGGTCAAACAGGTACCAAGAATGGCCGGAAAGAGTATAAGAAACATAAAGTTACATTCATATGCAGAATTACACACATTTAATGTTCACTCACACGACTATAAAGCCATAATACCGGCTACCATGACCTAGGAAAGATCAAATTCATGTTTATACATTTCTTAAGTGGTTATACTTATAGAAAATATATAATTGCAGAGTCTATTCCTCTTTCTTTATCAGAATTCAAGTGGGAGCTGTGATTCCCTTGGAATTCCTTTTGGGGGTCATAAAGTTTTATGACCTAGCAAGAGGGCGAGTTACAGAAGATGATACTGTTAGGTAATCTTTCTTTAGAAATACACTTAAGATTTGAAGTTACAGACCAGTCTCCAATTACATCTATAGAATAAGACAAAACTAATTAGATATGCATGCATACAGGAAGGTTAGATACAATTCTGTGTTATATACATTAAGGACATTCCTATCCTAAGTTGCACACAAAGGACGTTTGTGTGCGGGTATGTGTGGTGTGTGTGTGTGTATCCTTAGGGCATATTGTCCATCCGTGGTGTGCACCACGTGAGGGTTTCGAGAACAACGGGGACCTGTTTCTTGATTGCGCAATGCGTCATAAATGGAGTTAATCAATGACCTGCTGGCAGACATTGGGGCACCATTTCACATGATTCAAAGTTTTGTGAATTAAACATATATGTGTTCATATTTGTTCAGTAGTGAAAGGAAAACAGGATTCGGTCAGTCGCTACATATTCCCCCTTTTCGTCGGATGAAGTCCCTGTGTGAACATCATCGGACGACAATCATCACAATGGCCGACTGGCAGGTGAATCCTGATGGTCATGTAGCAGGTGGACCATGGTAGTAGGGTAGCAGGTGGAACCTGATGGTAGGATGGCAGGTGGATCTTAAAGCTGAGGATTCAGCTCGATGAGGTTTGGCGTGGTCTCTGACTTGGCACCCCCTTTCCGGGGATTCCGTCTGAGACCTTCAGGCACGGCTTTCGTGAGCTCGGCTGTGTCGCATCTGGTGGAGTCTTCTGTACAGAATGAATGCCACGCATAGTGTCAGAGTGTGGCTGATTACCTGTAGAGATGCACAGCACAATGTCGGCTGAGGTCCAGCCTAGGACCGCAGATGAAGTGTTCAGAACGGGCAGTCGAGACAGTGCTTGGATGGCTGTGTTGACCGGAGAAATGTCAATGAATTGGGACCCCCTTTCCTCGATACAGAGTTCCAGTTCTGGATCTAAGGTGAAGTTGTAGTTCTTGAAGGATGGGAGTTCCAGTGCTGTCTGGTACTCTTTGCTCGGAAGATGGTTCAATGCCAGATCATTCAGGTGGAATATGGCACCTTTCGGGGCTTGAATCCACGTACTGTGGTTGAGCATGTTGACACGGCTGGTTGTGTCATGCTGGTCGTAAGTGAGAGTAGCTGTACGCACAGGTGTGTTAACGAGCCACCTGTCACCTACAATCTCTGCTTGCATCTCTGTGACTTTTGCTCGAGGCTTAGCTTTGGCTGGGCAGCGTGTTTCGCTGACCAGGGGTTGCAACCCGCAGGTTCCTTAAGTGTTGTCTCTGAGGAAGGGTTTGCTAGGGCAGAGATAGTGAATGAATTTGGTGAGGTACACATGTGCAGGTTTGGGGCCAGGTGCAGCTGTCGTGGTAGGCCACCACATCTGGAATGTGTGCCTTGTTGTGGGTGTTGCTTTTCAAAAACCTGACATTGGCAATGTCTTTAAGTCTGTAGACTTGGTTTGACTCGCTGATGGATTGGTTCAAGAGCACATCCACTTCCCTCTGCTCGTGATCGACGTAGAGTAGGATGGCGCTACCCAGAGAGTAGGCCAGGTGTATTTGTAGAGGATCAGTTGGCCTGGTGATGGCGGAAACCAGCATAGTTAACACAAGGCTTAAGGGTTTCAAGTACGGTGGGATTCTACCCGTGGTTGGGCTGTCATTTGAGGAGTTAACCTCCCAAGCATGTCTGTTATCAGGGCTGTAACCAGCTGAGTTTGGGCAAAGTCATTCTGGAAGACAGTAAACAGCGGTTTCATGCAGTTCATGGTCTGATTCAGCAGGACGCTGTGAATGTTGAGAATGACCATGTTCTTCTCAATGTCTTGCCGATGGTTTGGAAAGATGCACTCTGCGTGGTGAGTTGCTCTTTTAGCTGTGAAAGTTCAGTCTGGATTTCAACCACATGCTGTTTCACAGTGGCTATGTTTGCTGTCTGGACACTTGGCATACCAGTGTCGAACAGAGTTCTGGCGGCAGCTACGGCTCCGAGCAACGCTCCCAGGAACCGTTTTGAGTGTTAGTTGGTGCTTTAGAGTCCTGATTGTGTAACAGTCACTTTCCCAAGTGGACATGTGTTCAACCTTGGCCTTGGCGTGAGAGAGGGAGTCCTCTGTCCATCGGGCACTTGCCCAGCTGTATTTGGCTACGGTGCTGGGGTAGTGTGCTCTGTAGGCCTTGTGGGGCTGAATGAGTCGAACATGCGCTTGATGGGTGTAGGTCCTGCAGTCGGTGATCAGGAGTCTCAGTCGTTATCTCGGTGGCAGCTGTCCTCTGGATGGCTGACAGCACGGCATGGCAAACCACAGCAGCAACCTGGTACAGACAACAGGGAGAGAGAGAAAGAAAGGGGAGGAAAAAAAAACCAGCGAGGGTTGTCTTTGGTTGGACTGGGCAGTCTTTTTATTTCATGGGTGGCAACTAGGTTTAGCTTGCCTTGGCCCATGTTTTGCCACATCTTGCTGCTGGCATGTCGCTTGCTTCAGTGTATTGTCAGTGGCTCTGGTGCTGTGGTTTGCAGCGCATGATGCGTCATGGACGTACATTGGCCTTATCCCCCCTTTGCGCCGTTGCATTACACGTCTTTGCGTTGTGGTGTCAGACGGTGCACACATAGAATGTAGCTCTGTGCACGCAGCATGTGCTAGGTGTCATGTCGTGTTCTGAGTAACTGGTTGTCAGTGAGTGTAGACGGCAGTCAAGGGTTGGTTGGAGGGGTCTGAGAGGTGGTGAAGCAAAGTCTTTATTGTGTCAGAAGCCCGCATGTTCGTTATGTTTGTGTTTGTAAACAGCGGAGCTAGCGTAAACTGCTGTGAGGTAGACAGTTTAGGTTGTAAAGTTCTTATGCTGTGTGTAATCACTTCAAACTTCAGGGTGGGTGGGCGGGTTTGAAGTGACCACAGCTAGTCGTTAAGTGCGCCAGGCTTGGTGAGGGTATGGGTTTGGTCATTCAAGTCTTTGTCAAGGCCCGGTTGCCTTGAGTGTCCTTTCACCTTTTTCCAGTAGACAATCATGTTGTTTGTTCTTGTGATGTCATCGCATGCCTGGAACCGGTGTTGGTGTGTGACAGGCATGTGGTTTGAAGTCTTACAGCCATTTTGTTTCCAGCCTGGAAGTTGGTATGGGAAACTGAGTCTGGCATAGTTAAAGTCTGTGCCCATAAGGAGTTCTTTGATGTTATGCGTCAACGCGATGTGCAGCGTTATGAGGATGGCTGCTACCTCAGCATATTGTGATGACTGCGGGCCCAATTTGAAGTATTGTGGTGGGCACGGTATGTCATTTACCTACAGCATGCCCGCACCTGATTGACGGGTGCCCTCATGGTGGTAGGAATATCCATCGATGTAGGGTGTGGGCATACCTTGACACGCATTCTCTTTAAAGTACCTGTGACAGGTCAGTTGTTGTTGTTGGGGTTCTTCTACATTCACCGTCGCAGCTGGTGTGTTATCAGAGCAGTTTTGGCAGGCTGCCAGGCCGTGGCCTAGCGCACACTTGTGATTTTGAGCATAAGTGCCTCAACATTGCGCCCCTGGAGGTCCATTAACCATGTGGCTATGCGTGAATTGGTGACCACGCCATCTCGGATGCACTGGCTCCAATGTAGTTGGAGAATCTCTGGATGGCCCATACAGTGCAGAGCAGGGCTTTTTCACAGTCTGAGAATTTAGTCTCTGGTGGGAGAAGTGTCCTGCTGACATATGTAACGACTCCATTGTCTTGATCATGCCTTTGGTACAGGCCAGCACTGAGACAGTGGTTGGAGAACCCAGCTTCTAGATAGAAGTCTTTTTGTTGGTCAGAGTAAGCCAGACATGGAGCTGTGCATAAGTGTCGTTTTAGCTCATTCAAGGCATTGTCTTTAACTTCTGTCCATACAAATGGTTAGTCTGTTTTCAGAAGGGCAGTTAGAGGTTTCGCAATGTCTGAGTAGCTTTCGCTGAACTGCCGTGAGTAATTGCGCACCCATAGAAAGCTTGTAGCTTGAGATGTTGGTGGGTGGCTTGATGTTTTGAACAGCTTGAATACGGCTGGACTGCGGTTCGATGCCTTGTGATCCGATGAGTGGGGCCACATAGTTGACTTTGGTTCGACACCACTGTCCTTTGTGGAGGACGTTCTTGGCACCGGCAGTGGATAATTGGTTGAAAACATAGTCTAGCTCTTTCAGGTGGTCAGCCACTGTTGTGCTTTCCATGAGAACATCATCAACGCACATAAGGTTACCTCTCATTCTGGCATCTGGGCATGCCTTGTTCAGGAAGATGTTGAACTCAGCAGGTGAGTTGGCATAGCCCAATGGGTACCTGGTGAAAGTGAATTGTCTGTTGCCGAACGTGAATGCTAGCTTGTGCTGGTCTTCTGGATGCACAGGTATGGTCCAGAATCCAGAGGCCACATCAAGTGTTGAGAAGATTGTGGCTTTTCTGATTCTGGGTATTTCTTGCTCCAGCTGGGTCATGGGCCATCGGGACAGTGGCACCTGTTGATTCAGTTTCCTGCAGTCAATGGTGGGTCGCCACTTGCCGTTTGATTTGAGGACGGGCCAGATGGGGGCAGAATGGGTGCTGTTGCATGGACGGATGACACCTTTTTCAAGCCTGGATTTGATGATCTCTCGCACCGGTTCGTGTGAAGCGATGGGGATCTTGCCTGACTGCCTGACAAAAGTGGGAGGAGCATTAGGGTGCGTTGGGATGCGCACAGTGTGGGGTTCAGTGAGACCACAATCTAAAGAGTCTTTGGCAAAGGATGCTTTGAACTTGTAAAGGACTTGTCTGAGTCTTTGTATATCTGCATCATTTTTAATTGCGTCAGCGTCTTTTAGAATTTGCTGAACTTGAGACTCAAATCCTGGGTACGGCTCCTCTGTTGGTGTGTCGTCTGTCGTGTTGGCAGGCAGAGGTGCAGCAGTGTCGTCAGTCTCGCAAGCAAGCTGTCTGGAGACTTTGTATACTGCAAGGTATTGGTCCTCTGTCAGTGCTGTTCTGCATACCTGGTCTTTGTCCATTGGCATGACCGAAGTGATGGAGATGAGTTTGAAGGGTGCTGTGAACACTGTGTGGTTTGTGCTCCCTCCGGGTATCATTGAAGATGGGATGGGCCCAATGATTGGTAGTGTGAGTTCAAAGTCATGGAAGTCGTGGGTCACTAGCCATCCCACCCGATAGACTTTTGGAATGGTGGTGTCCATCGCCACACAGTTGTTGAAAAGGATGTAGACTACACGCGATGACACTTCAGTAAGGGGTGTGGCTTCCAGCGTGAGTCCAAGTTCAACACATTCGGGTGAAGGTTGAAAGAAGCCCAGCATGTGGTTTTAGGGTTTGACCACAACGCATGTTGAGCCGGGCGGCGACCCCTTTGGTGTAAGATGGTATTCAGTTTCCTATTCGTTGATTAGGGTGCCAACCTCAGGAATGGTTTGACCTGACAGGAGGTTCTCAGTTTTGGTTGGAACAACAGGGGGCTGTAAAGTCAATGGGGCCCACACTACCTCATTAATGATGTCCACATGAGACTTGAGGTGAGTCAGGATGTCTACCTCAATGTAGAAATCATGGGGCGGGTCCGGAAGGACCAGGAAGTAATGGGTCAGACACCGGTGGTTCCAGTTCAGGTTCAAAGCGAAGACACCTTTGGCCGTCATCATGGTTGATGGGTACGTGTTTAAAGGAAAACGGGTGCGCTTGCTGGCAGAAGGAAGGTCTGGTGTGTCTTAATGAGAGCATTGAATAGTGAGACACTGATGGCTGAGTTGTCTGCCCATAGTGCAAGTACAAAGTCAGTAGTGGTTACATCATTCAACTGCAGGTCAGTTGTGACCTTGGGGCAGAAGGAATCAGAGTCTTTGGTGAGCTGTAAGGTGCATGGTAGCGGATTCGAACCTACAGTTGGTGTTGAGTCTGTGTCTTCATGGCTGGCTGTGGGAGTTTCCGTGAACTCTGTGACTTGAAAGTCTGGTTTTGCTGGAGTTCCCGTGACCTTTGTGATCGACCGTCTGGCTGTGTCTGGAGGGGGTCAAGTTCTCGTACTTGAGCCCAGACTTTGAGCTGTTTCAAGTCCAGTAACGGTTCAAAGCGATCTAGCACGTCTTTGCCAATTAGAAGTGGGTAAGTGTTCATTTTTTAGGTGTGCACTGGGTGGATCAGACTCATAGAATCAATTGTCAGGTGGATGGGAGCTACCTGTTTGAGCCGGATGTCGTTCTGGCTGTGGGATTGCACGTTCAGTTCACAAGTTTGAGGTGTAAGAGTTCGATCTTGTCTCTTAGCTTGAAATTGGAGTCTTTTTGAAAAGGTGAGATGAGGTCACCGTAAGATGTGATGCTGTGTGTTCCCTGCTCACTTCCTTTCCAACGTGATGTTCAGGAGGAGTTACCGGCCCACCCCCTTTTCGACCAGGTTGCCCAGGAATGTTGTCATTGGGGCAGGTCTGATGATCAATGGGTGGTTAGGACCGGTTTTGTGTGGCTGTCTGCGGGTGCAGATAGCCAAAACAGCATTTTCTGGTACCTTGGGATAGTGGTAACTGATATGAGGAAGTGTGCTGTCTCATTCAGGGTGTGCAGCTGTCAGCTGTGGAGCTTGGGTGATGCTGTCACCTTGTGATGTGACAGTTAGCTCTGTGGTCTTTGGCTGACGAGCAGTGTTCGGGGTGCTTGGCTCAGTCAGTTGGTAGTCAGACCGGGCGTTGGTTTCGGTTCTTATGTCTGCTTGAGGTCCATGGCGATGGCTTGGTCTGATTCTGGATCAGAGAATGCTCGGATCAAAGCTTGTCGCAGCTGCTGGTAGTCAGTTTTGACAGTCTTTGTTTGACGGTCTAGGAAGCTGCGCACATCACCGCTGGATGTGATTCTTAACAGATACAAATTGTCCCAAGCTGTCAAGTTGGCGACAGTTTGCAAGTGAAAGTCAATGTCCTGTAGATAAGAGTGAATGTCATCACCTCCTGCAGGGTCTGGATTGAACGTAGGGATGTTTCTGGCCAGCTTGTCGAGTTCTTTGGGGGCCATGCCGTGGTTAGCGGCAGGGGTTGTCTGGAAGCTGGCTGGTGACATCTTGAGCAATGGGCTTTTAACCCCCCCTTTCAGCTTTGAGTTTGTGGCTGAAAGGTACGGACCGGCTGGTTAGGGGAAACTTTGTGGTGTGCGTTTCCCCTTCCCGGTCATTCTGCAGTCTATAAGAGCGTTTCAGCTCTCTGTGAACAATGTCAAGTTCGTTTTTTTTAGATCGTGTCTCTGCTGAGTAAGCTCGTGGATTTCAGCTCGGGCTGCGTGCAAGTGGTTTTTGCAGGCCTTGGCTTTAGCGTCTCTTTCTTTTAGTTCAGTCTCTGCTCTTACAAGGAGAACTTCACCTTGTCGGAGTTTCTCGTTGAGTTCCTCTCTGGCGTTTCTCTCCGCTTGCTTTCTTTGGTCTGTGTCGAGACGAAGATCACAAAGGGCCTTTTGAAGTCTTTCCGCTTCTTTCTGTAGCGCTGGATCTGTGTCGTCCTCTTTCTCGCCCTGGTTCTGGGTCTCGAGGAGGAGCTGATCAAGGCGACTCTGGGTTCGGGCCTGGTGCTTCCGGGCCTCCTCCGCTTGAAGCAGAAGCGCTGCTGCTTGTTGCTCCAGGTCGATGTTACTCCGTTCGCTGAGCCTTGCCTGGGGGACGAGGTTGTGTGCGATGCCTCCGACGATTCTGGCCCAGTCTTTGTAGTTGTAGCTCAGGGTTGGATCCAGGGCTATCAGCTTGTCCAGCTCGGTGTCCAGCTGCGTTTGGCTCAGATGCTGCAGGTCACTGGCGTCCTTGGGCAGGAAGGGGGTCGTCATGGCTCTCGACCATAACTGTAGGACAGGAACATACTGGCTCACTGTGGGCGAGAGGAACACAACATACACAAACAAAGAGACCAATGCAAGTCCCTTCTAAGCTTAACAAGCTATTCTCATACGGGCTATGCCGTTCATGAGAATTTTGGGGCTAACTGATGTAAACAGTTAGCGAAGCCAATTGATTTGGGTCGACGAAGGACCCGAACTAGAGATTTGACAGGCAGTAGCCTAGCGGGTCACGTGATGACACCGGCTGCGTAATTGTCACTCTATTCTATTATTTAGCTTCCTTGGTGGCTCTCACAGGTTACTGTCTCTAAGTGAAATGAAAGAAACACATCACAACAGAACACAGAGATAGAAGAGATCAGAGTGAAAGGAAACAATGAAAATGAATAGGTCTGAAATGAACTGGAATAAATACTAACACCGGAAGTGTTAGGGAGAATAAGGAGGCCTAAGCCGACTACCGCTGATAGGGTTTAAGATAGGGCCTACGGGTGAGTGGGGTTGTCGAGATAGCAACCTAAGAAAGTGTGGCTTGGAGAAGAGATGGGCCAAACACTTAAAATATCCGGGAGATATCTAGTATTTTGTGGCTCATAGTAGGTGGAATGGGTTTTTATTAAATTTAGTTTACCTGCGGTGAATTGAATCCACTCCGGTGAGAAACAGTGGCATGGTCAACCTCCCTGGCGCTTCCCAAACACTCAACCGCGGTGTCCTCGGCCCTCCGTTACTCTGTGTCGCGTTGCGCCCTCCCAAACAGCCTTTGTGACTTTAAACACAACTCGGCAAAGCCAAGATGTCAACCGCCAGACAACACTACAAAATTGGGCTGTTCCCCAGAACCCTCCCGGAGGAGTGGCCTCTTTTTAGGCCCCGGTTTAGGTACTGGTCCCAGAAATTGCCTTTTTGTGTCGGCTGGACTGGTTGACTACCTTTGGAGTGCCAAATTGCTGATGTGAGCACTGCGGGCCGCAACGACGGACAGAGATAAAAGAAACCGAGATTCACGCACAGTAGGGTGTTGGTAACGCTGGTCGGACAACCCTGCTGGCCGAAACACCACCAGAGATGACTTCAAATCACCAAGGGAGTACTACAATAGATACACAAAAGGATGAACAAGGGAAGCTTAAAGTGAATTAAGGCTTGTTTGTTTAAACCAAATTGAGTAATTATTTATGTAGCAATAAGAGTCGAAGGTTTTACTAAATAATAATAAAAAGAGGGAATTATGATAATGTTGGTAATTATCAAAATAACCTAACCCAAAAGAGAGGAAAAATAATTAAAATCAAAATATAAAGAGACAGGATTGAAACACTGTAGATAGAAGAAGCAGGCCGCAGTAGTGGGTTTTCACCACGAGGGGGCGTATTCCTTCTCTGTGCTTTGCCTGGGTAAACAGAACACTTGATTCAAATTCAAAATTCAAAACTTGTTTAAATTTAAAACTTAAAACAAGCAGGAAAGAATTAAAAGGGAAATCAGAATGATATCCTATAATAGCTAATAACACCGTAAAGTATCATTAATAACTATAAAATAATCAAAAAGGGGAAGATGAGATAGATGCACAATTCAAAACAGAGTGAAAGGAGGAAAAACGTGATACCGACTTAGGGGGAAAGGCCACAGGGTGGCGCTGTTCCCTCCACATGGATATCAGTGACTGACAGGCAAACACGATGTAAATTTAAACTGGTTTAACCAAATTAAAATAAGCGTGAAAGGAGATTGAGAAATCAGGATAAAATTTTATAATAATTAACAACAACAGTAAAGTATCGTCAATAACTATAAAAAGAGAAAAGTAGAAATAGGCAATTCAAACAGAATTGGACAGAGAGACAAGGAGAGTTGAGTGAGCCGACTTGGGCTCTCTCTGGCTGTGCTGGGATTTAGTTTAAGTTTTAATTCAAATCTTGTCTTGAACCAAACTCAAAGTAAATGTACCAGTCAAAAGCAGAAAAATTTGTCTAACACAAAATAATATTCGCACGAGCAAAGGTCTAAATGCAAATAATTCTTGAGAATTTAGACAGGGAAATGAATTCCCTTAATTCACAGGGAAATGAATTCAGCAGTAAAGAGAGCATTATCTGAAACGGCCACAAGATGGCGTAATTGCGCTCATGCAGGCTGAAGTCAGAAGGCGGGGCGTAATTCGAGACTCCTAAACACTTAAAGGCCGCCCTCTGGTGTTTAGCAAGCGGAATTACAACCGACTTTAATGTGATTCAAACTAAGAGCTTTCAGCTCGCGTCGTGCGCTGAATTCCTGCAATAAATCACAAATAAACAAGCAGATCTCTGTGGATCTTTCGGTGCTGTACTGCACAAGAGCGTGAAACAGGATTATTTCGCTGTGAAAACACGCAGATGTGAAACAACAGGAATTTCCGTCTGTTGTTACTCACATAAACATTTTTATGTATTAGATTTATATTTAAATGTATCAGATCTTTAATTGGGTAGCTAAACCAATTTTGACCAGGAGTTTACCGTTTTTGTTGAATATCACTGGGTTAACCACGAATTCAATAACGACATTATGGAAGGCCTTTTACCACTGAAGAGAGGAAACTCGCTCTCGATCAGATTTACGTCTTGCTCTGAGAAAGAGATTCTCGTCTTAATCAGGCGTTTAAATAATATTAACATGTACCAGCTGCAAAGAGTTTGCTTCGTCTTTACAGGGACAGGTATAATATGAAATGCGTTGCGCGACTTTCACTGGAGCGCGCATAAAAAAAAAATATATATATATTAATACACAATATACTCATAGATTGAAACTGAATTTGCTCATAAAACAAAGTTTGAAATGCCTCGCGATCTCCACCAAACTGTAGCGACAATGAGTCTTACATTAAATTAGCTCAAATTATATATAGGGAATTTAATAATTAATCATGAATGATTAATATATTGCATATTACAGTTAAATGAATGATCACCATAATGGGTTATGGTTCGTCATTAATATATCAATAGTCTTATTACAGATCGATTATATGAGATAACCTTAAATGGAATTAATTTAGTTATCGAACAATCTATTCGTCCAGCAAACGGCCGTAAGATTAACTTATCAATTTTCAACAAAAATTATCTCTTTCTTATAATTCCAAAACAAGCTATTTTCTGGCCATGAAAAATCACCTTCTTGTTATTATAAAATTTAGGTTACTGAAATAGTAACGAATTGTAAAGCTTTGTAGCAAAAGGGTCGAACACTTCATTGACTTTGTAAAAATGAGCACTTTAGACAATTAGCAATCAAGAATATAATGGTTTTAATAAAATGAAACTACGGATACAGAATTCTACATTTAAACCCGGGATACATGTATGTACAATAAACAGTAAAACTAACGAGACAAACGAATAACAACGGGAGTGAGAGAGAGAGAGATTGAGTGAGAGAGAGAGTGAAATATATATATATATATATATATATATATAGAGAGAGAGAGAGAGAGAGAGATAGAGGATGAGAAAGTGAAACTAACGGTCAGGATGAGAGAGATCACCGGGGTGATCGCAGCATGGCAAAAATCACAGACAATAACCCTTAGAGAGGCAACAAGAAATCACATCAATCAAATCAAATCAAATCAATAACCTATACTTGCGTATATGGTTCTCTTTGTGTGAGCTGAAGAACGCAGAGTCGTGTGCGTGTTTGTCCTTCGGCGCTATAGGCTTGTTCTCTCGTGTCTTCCGGGGCGAGCAGACTCGCGGGAAGTTTTAAAGGTTCACCGAACGTGAAGTTACCAAGGAAATAGTTCAGAGTTCATCTCCCTCGGGAGGGAGAGGCGAAGAATGAAAATAAAACTTAGTAAAGAAAGGAAAAGAAAAGAAACGCGGTGTAAAGCTCCCTAAGGAGCCATGGGACCGGACACCTCTCACAGGGAAAGTGCTCTCTCTTTGAGAAACTCCTGTGTCAGTTTCTTATAGAGAGGAGGGGTTCACGCCTGCTTCGCGTATGTGAACCAATCATCTTAGAGCATCTCGAGCGGGAAAAGTTCTTCTTTGTCTTGTCAGGATAATTGATGATGCTATAAAATTTTGTCATTTCTAGCCAGAAAGATTGTACACACAGAACAATACATTTTACTGTAATATCCTATGTATGACTGGTTTAGTCAAAACAAGACGTTCAAACAGGTACCGAGAATGGCCGGAAAGAGTATAAGAAACATAAAGTTACATTCATATGCAGAATTACACACATTTAATGTTCACTCACACGACTATAAAGCCATAATACCGGCTACCATGACCTAGGAAAGATCAAATTCATGTTTATACATTTCTTAAGTGGTTATACTTATAGAAAATATATAATTGCAGAGTCTATTCCTCTTTCTTTATCAGAATTCAAGTGGGAGCTGTGATTCCCTTGGAATTCCTTTTGGGGGTCATAAAGTTTTACGACCTACCAAGAGGGCGAGTTACAGAAGATGATACTGTTAGGTAATCTTTCTTTAGAAATACACTTAAGATTTG
>NW_027509186.1:4460000-4477500 GCF_051911475.1 Siphateles boraxobius | reverse complement strand
CCATGTCTAAGACGTGCCTGTTGCTGAGTCCTGTAGGTTTGTCCACATACTGTCCTGTAGGATTGATAACATCCCACAGAAATTATAAGCCCTGCAAGATTCAGAATGTAGATTGATTAATTGATTGGTTGGTTTATTAAATAAATAAACTAATCACAAACTTAAGGATATAAAAAATTTATTACCTAACTACCTAACTTACTAGCTAGCTATCATATATCCCAGCTAACACAGTTACGTTGTGAAGACGTAACAGGACCGGCCCATATTCGTCGTAACGACGTGCCAAATAACGTTCCAGCACGTAACTTTGTGATTCCTGTATTCGTCGTGGCAACGTTATTGTGGTACGTCAGCAAGAACGTGATGAGTAGGCCCTACGTCTCAATTGCCTAACTGGTAACCGTTTTAGTCGTAACAACGACCAAAATACCACGTAAAAAAAAAAAAAAAAAACACTGCATACATTTAATCAGCATTTATTCAGTGTTACCTGTACTATTGTGTGTATGCACCGCATGCATCAATGTGTCACACACATGTGTGCCTCGAGAATCAATCAACTAGAAAACATTTATATCATTTAATAATCAGCAGTTAGTTAATGACATTCTCCACCTCAAGATAATAAATAATTAACATATAATTTTTAACATATATATATATTAAATGTTAACAAGTTATTGAGAAGTGAAAATTTGGCATATACATTAATTTTAATTAATTTGATCTTACTTTAAGGAAGAAAATATGAAAATTTCAACAACAAAAAAATCAAAAAGTCTTATTTGTTTTCCAAAAGTAGGAGTGTTTCATCATCTTCATCATGCTGCTGCACACATTTTCTCTGGTCTTTCTGCTGCAAAATGAAAAGTAGCCTATTTCAGTTTTATACAATTAATTGCACATAATTTTTTTCATTTGACTTTTACGTTTGTTGAAATTAAATGTTAGATTCAGCTGGTCAATATAATTTATTTAAAATATGATGGTTTCATTATATTAATCATGTAAGATAACTATAAATATACTATAAATCCAGTAATTGTATTTACTAAATGGTTAAAATGCAGGAAACAAATAAATGCAATAGTGAGTTTATTAGGATTAGTGGATTACAAAATCGGATATAGGGATTACGTGAGAACCAGTTCTCTTCACACTTCATGACAGTAGGTGGCGACATGCACCTATTGATGTTGGTTCGCAACCCGCCATTACACCAAATGAAGAAGGACGGTTGTTCGGCAGTTGTTGAACGATATAAGAAAAAACTCCAGCTGTGCTCTATGTGAGTAACCATGAATTATATTTTTCATTTTGATATTTTATTTGTTGTTAGGATTGTCAGATGTCAACTATATGTAAATTATGACGAGGTGAGATGCGCTAATCATGTTAGCTTATAGCACGAGATCCAAACTTTTGTTTTACCTAAATTACCGTTAATTAGATTCGAATGAGCGGAATTGGAATAATTAAAATTCAAACCTACCCCAAGCCTAACTGACCTAAACGACAGACTGTGAAATGCTCCACTCACATGTACAGTCAGATGTTCTTTGTTTGTGCAACTTTAAGTAAATCAAACCAGTGACTAAACGGTCAACTTCACATTGTTTCTACTTTTAGTAAAAGAAAAGTACTAAGTGAACTGAACATTGTCAGGATACAGGCAAGGAGACAGAGGTAAGTGAATCCAAACACAGCTTTATTGAACGTGACACAAGTGCATAGGTGAGTATTCTCAGAGTTCAGGTGCAGATGGGGTGAGGGTCTCTACGTGCGGGGCAGATAACAGGTGAGCAGGTCCTCTTCAGGTTAATTGGATGTCAAGCGGTCACAGATCATTCATACTTGTCTTTTCTCTTTCAGGTGTCGTCGTGGATGAGACAACTCGGCGTGAACACAGGGACTCAGGAAAATACAGGATTCTAGGGAACAGGGATCCAGACAGGAAATGCAGGAAACCAGGACTCGGGTAGGATGTCTGAAGACAGTGGAACAGGAATGCAGAGGTCAGTAATACACAGGTGAGTATACGTTACTTGGTCGGCGATGACGAGGAGATAGACTTTGGTAGACAGCGGGAAATGGTCTGTTCCTGTTGGAGGCTTGACGGTGAATGAAGCTGTGGTGAGTGTTTTTATTCAGAGGCTATTGATTGTGAACAGGTGCAGGTGATTAGAATTCTGGTGAGAGTGATCGTTGTGTTGTGAAGGGTGTGGTGTCTGATTGGTTCCTGACATTACCCCCCCCCCCCTCCAGAGTCCGCGCCAGCGGACCTTGGACCCCGACGTTGTGGTGGTCTACCTCTGGGCCGTGGTGCAGGTTTGTCAGGATATTGAGCGTGAAATTCTCGGAGCAGATTGGGATCAAGGACGTCGTTCCGGGGTACCCAACATCTTTCTTCAGGTCCATACCCCTCCCAATCTATCAGATATTCAATACGAACACCTCGACGTCGGGAGTCCAATATTTCCTTTATCAAATAGATGGGTTCTGGTTCAATAGGCGGTATCGGGGGGTTATCCTCAGGGATTGGTTCCGTGGCTGAGTTGGGTACAGGTGGGTGGTGAGGTTTCAGGAGGGAGACGTGTAACGTGGGATGGATTCGATGTTCTTGAGGTAGGCGGAGTTGGTAGGTGACTGGGTTTACTTGTCTTACGATGGGGAAAGCTCCGATGTATCTGGGGTTGAGTTTGCGGCAAGGTTGACGTAAACGGATGTCTTTAGTGGAGACTTACTTACTGTCCGGGTTGATATTCAGGAGTCTGACGGCGGTGAGCATCTGCAAAATGCCGTTGGCGATTCACTGCTTGCTGAAGGTGATGATGGGCTTGATTCCACACTCCTTCGCTTTCTTGAAACCACTTGTTTACTGCTGGTACTTCTGAGGGTTCGCCGGACCATGGAAACAATGGAGGTTGGTAACCCAACACACACTGGAAAGGAGTTAGTTGCGTGGATGACTGTCTGAGGGAATTTTGTGCGTACTCTGCCCAGATGAGATAACGACTCCAGATGTTTTGGTTGGAGTGGCAGAAGGTACGCAGGAAACGTCCTACATCTTGGATTTTCCGTTCGGTTCGGCCATTTGTTTGTGGATGGTACCCTGATGACAGGCTTACGGTCACGTTCATGAGAGTGAAAAAAGCTCGCCAAACTCGGGAGATAAATTGGGGTCCCCTGTCAGACACGATGTCCTCTGGGATGCCGTAGTTCCGAAACACATGCTCCATCAGAAGTTCAGCAGTGACAAAGGCCGTAGGGAGTCCCTTCAGAGGGATTAGTCTGCATGCTTTGGAGAACCGATCGATGGCGACAAGGATACAGGTGTTTCCATCGGATGCTGGTAGATCCGTAACGAAATCTACCCCAATGTGGGACCAGGGCCTATGTGGGACTGGGAGCGGTACTAATTTACCCACAGGGAGATTCCTGGGGACTTTGGACATGGCACATGGGATACAACCCTGTATAAACGTGGTGATGTCTTGCTGCATATTGGGCCACCAGTACTTGAGTTGGAAAGTTGTGGACGTTTTGCTTATGCCAGGATGACCTGTGCCTACGGAGGAGTGAGCTGAAGCAATGAGAGAGTTTCGGAAGTCCTCTGGGACGTAAATCTTCTCGGGGGGACATCCTGGAACTCGAGGTTGTTGTCGGGACAGCTCCAATAATTGCTCGTTGATCTCCCACTGGATGGGGTTGACAAACAACTTCTCAGGCAGGATGGCCTCAGGTTCCTCCCTCGGGATCTCTGGGGCATGGATGCGTGAGAGGGCATCCGCTCTAGTATTTTTGGAGCCTGGGCGATATGAAATCTTGAAATGGAACCGGGTGAAAAACAATGCCCATCGGGCCTGACGTGGATTCAGTCTTTTCGCATCTCTCAAGTACTGAAGATTCTTATGATCCGTTAGTACTAGGAATGGATGTTTCGCCCCCTCTAACCAATGCCTCCATTCCTCCAAGGCAAGATTCACAGCCAAAAGCTCCCGGTTTCCAATGTCGTAGTTGATCTCTGCCGTAGATAATTTCTTGGAAAAGAACGCGCAAGGTATGGTCTTGGAGGGTGAACCCGAGTACTGGTACAGAATTCCTCCCACCCCGGTAGTGGAGGCATCTACCTCCACCACAAATACCTTCTCTGGATCTGGATGGTGGAGCAAGGGTGCAGTGGTGAAAGCGGCATTGAGGGAGTTAAAACCACGCTCTGCTTCTGGGGTCCAAAGTAACACCTTCGGTTTTCCCTTTAACAGGGAGGTCAGAGGAGCTGTCAAGAAATTGTATCGGTGTATGAACCGTCGGTAAAAATTTGCAAAACCGAGGAACCTCTGGAGCTCTTTCACCGACTGTGGAGTGGGCCAGGACATGATGGCTTCGGTCTTTCGCTTATCCATTTCTACACCTCTTTCACTGAGTTGGTATCCCAGGAATTCGACGTTAGTCTGGTGAAACGTACACTTCTCTGCCTTTAGAAACAAGGTAAACTCTCTGAGTCTCTGGAGTACCAGGGCCACATGATGTTGGTGTTCAACAGGGTTCTTGGAATAAATCAGAATATCATCAATATACACCAACACAAATTGCCCCAGGTAGTCTCGGAGTACCTCGTCCATGAAACTCTGGAAAACGGAGGGAGCGTTTACCAACCCATATGGCATGACCAGGTATTCATAGTGCCCTGCAGGCGTGATGAAAGCAGTTTTCCACTCATCCCCTTCTCTGATTCTGACCAGATTGTATGCACTCCTCAGATCCAATTTGGTGAAGATCTTGGCTTCTCTGAGCTGTTCGAGGGCTGCTGGGATGAGAGGTAGTGGGTAACTGAATTTGACAGTGATTTGGTTCAGGGCTCTGTAATCGATACAAGGTCTTAACCCTCCATCCTTTTTGGCAACAAAAAAGAAACTAGCGGCCGCAGGGGATGTAGAGGGACGAATGTAACCCTGTTGTAACGCTTCCTCGATGTATTTCCGCATAGATTCTTGCTCAGGAATGGAGAGTGAGTAGATTTTTCCCTTAGGAATCGATGCATCGGGGACCAGATCAATGGCGCAATCCCATGGTCTATGGGGTGGCAAGTTGGAGGCAGTAACAGGGTTAAATATGTCAGAGAACGAGGAATAACAAGAGGGAATATTTGTGGACAGATTCTCCGTGGGACTCTCGATGGAGGTGGAACTCACAGTGAGCACTTTCTTAGGTTCCGTGGCTGGGGGAGCAGAGTGTGTGCTTTTCTTAAGCGAGCAATGACATCCCCAACTGATTATCTTGCCGGACTGCCAATTAATGGTAGGTTGGTGACGGATTAGCCATGGACGGCCGAGGATGATGTCTGTTTGGCTATTTTGTAGAATGAAAGGTTCGAACATTTCATGGTGAAGCTTTTCAATAGACAACTGGATGGGTGTTATTTGAGATGTCACATACCCCTTGTTAATGGGTTCGCCGGTCACTCCATGGATGGAATATGGCTTGGGAATGTCGACCTTCCTGAGGTTAAGTTTCTCGCTGAGCCGTCCTGATATGAAGTTCCCCGCTGATCCGGAATCGACGATGGCTGTTGCAGATACATGGGAATTTAGGATTTTCAAGGTTACAGAGATAGTGAGCGGGGTCGATACATCGTGGTGATCCAGAACGGAGCTTACCGTCATCTGAGGTGGCCGAAAGAGACATGAAAATCGAAAATGACCTTTACCACCACAGTACAGACATAACTTCATTTCTCTGCGACGAGAGCGTTCAGCTTGGGTGAGTCGATGAGCATCGACTTGCATTTCCTCAGGGGGTTTTTCAGACTCATGGTTTGCGAGGACATGAGGGGATGTGACATGAGAAAGTCGAGCATCTCGATAGCAGCTCTGAGATCGTTGATGAACACGGAAAGTTTGCTGTATGAATTTCTCTAGTCCCAGGTTATCATCATAGATCGCCATTTGGAGACGAAGTGCAGGATTTAGTCCGCCGCGATAAACAGCCAAGAGAGCCTTTTCGTTCCAACCGCTCACTGAAGCCAGAGTCCGGAATTCAATGGAGTACTCTGAAACGGGTCTTTTTCCTTGACGGAGTTGAATTAACTTATCACTGATGGTGGAATCACTGACTGGTTGGCCGAAAACTTCCTTGAAATGATTTATGAAATTTTGTAGTGACCTGATAACCTCAGTCTCCTGTGCCCACAGCGATTCAGCCCATCTCAATGCTGTTCCAGATAACTGCTTGATGATGAAAGAGATTCGTGAACGATCTGTGGGGAATTGATGAGGTTGCTGGTCAAAGATGAGCGAACACTGCAATATGAAGCCATTGCAATCCTCCGCCCGGCCAGAGAAGGGCGCTGGTCGGGAAGCGGGGCTAGCAATGCATACTAGCGTGGAAGTGGGGTTCGTGGAAGTGGCGGTGGGCTGAGGACACGAACTCGCCGCATCGATTGGCGGTTGTGTTGGATCCATAGCGGTAGTTGGTCAAGCCTTCTGTCAGGATACAGGCAAGGAGACAGAGGTAAGTGAATCCAAACACAGCTTTATTGAACGTGACACAAGTGCATAGGTGAGTATTCTCAGAGTTCAGGTGCAGATGCGGTGAGGGTCTCTACGTGCGGGGCAGATAACAGGTGAGCAGGTCCTCTTCAGGTTAATTGGATGTCAAGCGGTCACAGATCATTCATACTTGTGTCTTTTCTCTTTCAGGTGTCGTCGTGGATGAGACAACTCGGCGTGAACACAGGGACTCAGGAAAATACAGGATTCTAGGGAACAGGGATCCAGACAGGAAATGCAGGAAACCAGGACTCGGGTAGGATGTCTGAAGACAGTGGAACAGGAATGCAGAGGTCAGTAATACACAGGTGAGTATACGTTACTTGGTCGGCGATGACGAGGAGATAGACTTTGGTAGACAGCGGGAAATGGTCTGTTCCTGTTGGAGGCTTGACGGTGAATGAAGCTGTGGTGAGTGTTTTTATTCAGAGGCTATTGATTGTGAACAGGTGCAGGTGATTAGAATTCTGGTGAGAGTGATCGTTGTGTTGTGAAGGATGTGGTGTCTGATTGGTTCCTGACAAACATGTAATCTCCCTTTTTTTTTAAATTATGTAATTAGAATATAATAACTATTTTATAGAAAACTGCACCAAAGGAGCTTACATTCTGACAGCTTGCTGGAGCTTAAGTGTGTCTGCCACAATGTCCTCCACTGTTGCTTGCTGGATTCTAGGATTGGACATCATCACTGCCTCTGTAATATTAAATTCCTTAACTATGCAGCAATGGTTAAAAAAGTACTGGTAATACATGTTTTTTGTGTCACTAACATATAGGACTTGCTCTTCCCTTTCTTCCCCTTCAGACTAAACTCCTTCCAGACACTGTAGGAGGCCAGTGCCCGCATCACCCTACGGGTGTTTTCCCCAGGGTTTGGACCTCCAACAAGACTTAAATGGTGTGTCTACAAGATGGAATACATTTTCAAAATGGTAATAACTTTTGTTATTTAACTTAATTCTAACACTTTTTTGGCATTTCACGGATAGTTCACTATAAACATACCACACTATTCCGAAATGTCTCCTCTTCATTTTTTCTTTCGAGAGAGAGAGGAGTTCCTCCATAGTGGCACACACATCAAGGCTCATCTCCTCCACTCGCTGACTAGTCCCATCACCCAGGGCACGAGCACAGTTCATACAGGGCTGCTGTTGAGCTCCTCATCGCCTTCATCTCACTCTCAATGCTGATGATTCTCTGAGTGAGTAACTCAGGAGTTGATCTGCGAGAATCAAGATTGATTCATTCAAATAAAGGTAAAAACTAAGTTTCAAATTATGTTTTGCATTTACCATTCTTCTGGATGTCTCTAGGAGGCACTGGTCTTAATGATGCATCAAGAATGGTATAATCTTCAGGTCTTGCTGGTGTTAGTGTGGTTTGTTTGTTGGGTTTAAATGCTCGGGGAAATGGCAGCTGAGGTTCCACTGTAAATTAGAAGGTAATTACTAAAAAATAGGAACAAACGAAAAACGATGAAATGTACTGGTATTGGTATCAATCAACTAATGAAATTTTGGTATTCTGAAAACCCCCAAACACTTTTTAATATGAAATTGTGCACAAGTGGTAAAGTAAAATAATTAAAACTAAGAAAGGCCTACCAGTTGATGTACAGTTCACCCGGCTCTTCTTTTTGGGGTGAGGTACTGAAGAAGTATCTTTTAAAAAAATGAATAAAAATGATTTTAGAATTACTTTAATTGTTTACTTGTAAACTTATTTCACATGCTCAGGTTCATACCTCCATCAGAGCTGCTGAGACACACTGGTCGTTTTTTTCTCTTGGGAACGTCATCAGAGCTCTCCACAGAAGACTGCACAGCTGCTCTTTTGGACCACTTCTTTGCAGTTTCATAGTCACCTGAAGTAAAAATACAGTGAGTATAATTTAGCATTCCTTAACAGAGTTGCACTAACATTTTGTTTGAATGATCCTTTAAAGTAAAATGAAATACCTGTTTTTGCAAACACTCTGACCCTGTGCCTGGTCCAATTTTTTTTATCAGGTTGTTATTAATTTTTAATTAAAAACCTTTTAATTTTTAATTAAATTATGAAATAAATATTGTAGAAAATGAATTCAAACTATAATATGAAAGCAAGAGTAACTAAAAATCTGAACCAGTTTCAGGCTCCACATACAGTACAGGATCGTTTGGGGGAAGTGTGTGGGCGCGGGCGCTGCCGGAGCATGGACACTGCACCGGAGTCGAACTGTTGCAGAGAGGTCAACCTGGAACATTTATTGATCGGCGAAAATGCATCACCATGCACCGTTCATTTCGGATGCTGTGCGGTGAGAGAGACATGTTGGAGGAGGCTATGCTATCTCTAAGGGATGTCCGAGCTGAGACGCTGGAGCGCCCCATAAGTAGCTGGTATGTAACAGTGTATTTTACGAATTGGCAACTGGGCTAGGCTAGGCTAACTTATATCGTCTTCTCAGACTGTTAAGGTTAACAGCGTACCGGCAGTTCACTCTTTGGGCGAGGGGGCATTTGGGAAGGAGGAATAGGATTCCATTCCGATCCTGTGCAGTGAACTAACGTTACATCTTTTCCCCTGAGCTGAACATCAAGGATTCTAGTATGCGTTGGACTTGTAGCTAAATAAAACATTTGATGTCCGACGCTTCATGTACTCATTGACGTTTTCAACACATCTGTCTCTCGTACCTAGGATTAAACACTAGAAATCACGACTAGAATAATTTTGTTGACAAGGCATGGGGTAGAGAGAAGCTAGCTCTGCTAGTGTTGGTTGGCAACGGAATACCCACTAAACAACATGATGTCCAAAAGACGTCTTTTCAACGTCTTTGTCACAAAAGTCGGACGTTGAAAAGACGTCCACTGAGGAGCCAGAATGAACGTTTTTATGACGTCTTTTTTTGACGTGTTCTGCACGTCCGATATAGACGTCCATCGAACCTTCGTACCAGTTTAAAAACTAGTTCAAATGTGGCCATTGTGGACATATTTTCAACATCATGTTTTATTTTAAGTAACCATTGTGGTGATGAGTGTTTGCTTTAGTTGGGCTCTTGGTCCCAGTTCTTCTTACTTTAACTTTACCGTTGCTGTTGTAACTGTGTGTTTGTATAACACCATTGTTGTGGCAGAGAAAGCCAAGAAAAAGTAAGATCGACTGTCATCAGCTCCTCGTTGATGATGATAAAATCATCACAAAGTGAGCATTTAATGTTGTGTTTAGACTTTTGTCTTTATATCAGGCATTTATAACCACCAATCTTGTGGAACTGCATTATTTGGTCCAGTACCATTAGTTTGATCACTTATTTGAAGGTGGATAAAAGAAAAGCATGTTCACACAATGTTATGAGAAAATGCATCATACAGTCAAACACAGAGATCAAGATTTTGCGTATGATTCACAACAATGGTGACAATAAAAAAAAGCTTCATGCTGCAATGCATGATGGGTAGCTTTCAAAGTACAAAACATCCTTGATTCCCAAGCTTTTTTGTTTTGGTTGTCACCGTTGTTGTGAATCATATGCAAAATCTTGACGTCTATGTGTGACTATGTGATACATTTGCTCAAAACATTTTGTACACATGTTTTTATCCACCTTAAAATAAGTGATCATTTTAATGTTACTGGTCCAAATAACGCAGTTCCACAAGATAGGTGGTTATAAATGCCAGATATAAAGACAATAGTCTAAACACAACATTAAATGCTCACTTTGTGTTGATTCTGTCACCATCCGCTAAGCACTTTCCGTTTTTCTGCCAACTCGGTTTTTTCTCGAAAACCTGGAGGACACAGCCCATTCAGAGCTTGTATTTTGGTACCATCCATAAGTCTGCCCAACCCATTCTTTCAGTAGATGCTCTCATACATCATGGTGGAATTGGCCATTTATGAACCCTAAAGCTCTAAAGCCTAGTTCACACTACATGATTTTAAAACGTCGGGCTGAACTGTGCGGTTCACACTACATGACTTGCTCTCTGAGAAATCAGGAGTGTTCAAGTTGTTGAGCTGTTCACACCACACGACACAGCGTGATTGATCCGCAACAGGAGGTAACCCACTACACGAGTTGACAACAACTCAGTCACCCAACGATTCTATCTTGTCTACAAATCTATCTGTCTAATGTCTATCTTGGCGCGAAACAGCACGCGCCAATACACAGCAAAGAACAACACAACACGCGAATATGGACGTCAGACAGAAACTAGTGCTGCAAACTGTTTGCGCGATGATTTGCTCTGAGAAAAAACGCAAAAAAAGAAAAAATAAGAGAGTATGGGGGAAAGAGTGGATCTGCATACGCGAAGAGCAGGTCTGTGCTACAGAGAGAGTTGGAGGTGAGTACAGCATGTTTATAGCCTATCGGAGATGTAGCTGCATGTTTATGTTTAGCTGATGGCAAAAATCACGTATTTACCCGGTGACCTCAACTCATGCGTTGCTGTGATTGGCTGTTGCTCATGACATCAGTGAGATTGAGTTGTGCGACAGCTCTGGATATCTAGCATGCTAGATATTTTTCTAGGCTCGGCGACGCGTCTGCGAGGCGTCTGCGAGGGTCTTTAATGCGTTGTTGGCTCTTTCATACTAACAGATTGGCAAGCGTTCATCGCTCGCTAATCCCCCGCGATTTGCACGCGATAACACCCTGACCTGTCGGCGAGCTCAACGATTTGCAAATCGGGCTTAAATCGGGCTTAAAATCATGTAGTGTGAACTAGGCTTAAGGTGTCCTATTCCTAAACTGATTGAGCTTTTGCATCAATCATTGTGTCAAGCAAAGGTATGCAGAGGCGAGATGGCTCGCTGGGCCCTACCACCTTGGTGATAGCTCGCTGGAACCCGAGGTGTAGATATGCCTTGAGCTGGGCACCAAACTTGTGCTTGCTAAGGCAGCATATATACTAAAATTGGATCGATACAGAGCAGATTAACATAGCCCCTGGGAAAAGCTCAGCCATCGTTCTTCTCTGTTGTCGCGCATGCGCATTAGTGCCTTCGCGCATGCCCAGTCGCACAAACGCGGTACAAACGAGACACCATCAAAACGCAGGATCGAATCCCGACCGAAGCACAAATATTAAACATTATATTACACACTATTATATTCATATTATGCCTATTTCATGTGTATACATAAAAGTAACATGCTGTGTATTATTTGTTTCACCTTTTATTCAAATCTGTTGTGTTAAACATTATATTGTATTTATATTGTGTCACCTTATTAAAATGTATGTTAAATAATATATTGTATTCATATTGTTTCCCCTTTTTATATTGTTTCACCCTTTTCTGCATAGATATATTGTATTTATATTGTTTCACCTTTTTCTGCATATATATTACAATTTGTTATGTTAAACATTATATTACATTTATATTATGTCAATAATTTTATTTCGATGTATAAATAAAAGTTACATGCCGTGTATTATTCGTTTCACCTTTTTCTTCAGTAAAAAAAATATCAATTAAATATCTGTTGTTGTTGATGTTGTTGTTGTTGTTGATGATGATGATGATGATGATGTATAGATGCAGAAAACACCAAACACAGCAGCAGTAGACTACAGTGTGAAATAGATTATTTATTTCAAACTACAATACAATAAAACATGATGATGATGATTTTGATGATGATGATGATGATGATGATAGTAACAATAATAATAAAAATAGAGCATCAGAGCAGACACATGGCATAAATATTCTGGGGCGAGATGCAGAACAGTGGTAGTGATGCAGAACAGTGGCACAAGGCTTCATTCCTCTTATTTTAAACCACATAAATCACAGCAGACAGACGCATAGTATAAGGGCTCATTACACACATGCATGGATACATAAAGCAGCAGCATACAGTGTGAAGTACCAACGCGGCGGCAACAGAGCCAGTGGCAACTGGACGTAACTCCAAAGACAGTGACCACATTCTTGAACATACCCACATGTCCAAAAGGCCTATGTAACTTGTCAACGCATAAAATCACAACAGCACAAATGCATGACAATGTGTTATACAGGTGTGAATGTGTTATACAGGTGTAAATGGGACAGACAATGTTTTCTTTTCTTTTTCTTAAGCCATATGATAGGCAGCATACACACACAGTATAGGCCCGTATAACTTGTCAGTGCAAAGAATCAGAATAGTACAAAGGCATGGCAATGTTGTACAGGTGTGAATGGGATACACAATGTTTTTTTTGCTGTAGAAAAGTTGTGGCAGGTGTGGACCGGTGTTTGTAGGAAGCCTCCACACCGCGGCAAGGTCCCGGTCCTTGTGGAGGGTAAAGTCAATGTCTTTAAAAAACAAACAAACACTGAAACAACTATATACACCTGCCCCAGCGAGAATGCGAAATCAGTCCGGAGCTCGACCCTGGTCCTTCATCTCCCTCAGTCAGTCCTCCACACTCTTACCCGCCGCGGCGGCAGAGCAAAAATGTACATTGCTGTAGCGGGTGTGTCCGGTCTCCCTCCGCTTTGGCTGGCCGCATCTCCTGCACTTTTGTTCTTGTGGCACGCCGGCCCGGGCAGCGACGACTGCTCCTGCCGCTGCCCTCTGCTCAGCCCTCTTCCTCCTCAGCCATTCAGTTTTGTACGCAGAGCGAGGCTGAGGAGGGGGAGCAGGAGGTGGTGCAGGCAGCCGAGGGCCGGCGTGATGTGCGGCGGCCAGCGGCAGCGAGAGGACGTGTGGGGCTGGCGTTGTCAGAGGGAGCGTTGGGATGGGGAGCACCCTCACACTCTGCTGGGGCAGTGAGAGGTCCAGAAAGAGAGGCTGTGTTGCCGGAAAAGGTCCTGTTGCAGCTGCAGCAGCCGGTGGTATGGCCAGGACAACAGCTGAGGGGGCATGCGGTAAAGGCGCCAGTGGGCGCACTGGCGCTGGCAGAACAGGCACCGGTGCTGCCACAGCCGGTGCTGCTGCCAGAGGTCCCGCCGCCCTTGGCGCTGCCGTCCTCGCCTGGCCTGTTGCTGCTGCCGGAGAACGATCCACCGCTGTTGCTGGGCACGGCGCCGAACCCGCTGCCGCTGCCGCTGGTGGTCATCCCTCTGCTGCAACGCCTGAAGCTAGCACAGTCCTCTCCTTCTCCCGCTGCATCCTGGTGAACCTGAAAACGGATTTCAACGTAGTGTTTTAGTTACATGTTCAATTTTGAGAGCATGCCATTCAAGCATGTCATTACCATAGCATCAAAAGCATCAAACATACAATAGCGAGAGGGTCCTGGCGTTCAGCTCAAAGAGCTGTATGGGCGCCCGAGCCATCAGCCTCTGGTGGCCCAGCACAAGGTCCCGGATGTGCTGGTACCGAAGCAGTATGCTGTCCCACCGCGACCTCCGGGCACCGCGCGCACGGCTGCCCGAGGGGATCAAGCGGCAGAGCTGGGTGCATACTGCCTCTACCAGCCGGCTTGCGCTGGGACTGCTGGCAGGTCCAGAGGTCTCTCTGACCAGGCAGCTGTGGACAATGGACAAAAACAATGACAGATATGAGCATGATAATGGGCAACATTACATAAAGCAGCTTGTTTGTACACCAGGGAAATGTATGATGGAAGCGTAGCTTTACCGTCTCAAGCTTTCCACACCAGGTATACTGGTGGGGCTTGGCTTGGCTGCCATGAAGCGCCCCTGAGCTGGCCTGTCCCTGTAGCGGGGAGGGTAAACTACTCGGGCCCTGTCGTACGGTGACAGGGCCTCGTAGAGCCTGTTAAGCTCGTCTACCCTCCCCTCGGACAAGGCCGGGTCGTGACGCAACCCCACCAAGGCCGTGGCCAACTGGACCACGGCCAGGTACCCCGGCTGGTCATCCGGTCCTCTGTAGTCCTGCAGACACACAAGAAGAGATGGAAAACAATAAGTCAGTTGGATGGAACAGAGCGAGCGCAGTTTTTGGTGATGCGAGATGCACTGCAGTCGCAGACCACAAAGAGGTGGCGTGCTTACCTCAGCAGCCTGCTGAGGCTCTGGCGAGGACCGGCCGGGGGAGTGGGGTGCGGGCTCGTGGGCACCGGTCGGACTGGATGGCTCGGGCACGGGTGCGTCAGCCGGTCGCCCTGACCGCGGGTCCGTCTGAGGAGCTGGGAACTCGCCAGGCAGGGTGAGGTCCTCCACCTCCTGCGGGCCGTCGGCGAGCTCGTCATCCTCGACAAGTTGGGGAACGTCCCCCCCCCGCGTCCGGAATGTCAAGGTCCAAGCTGACGTCCTGCAGCACTCTGCCCGTCTGGGAGTACAGGTACTCGATGCCGATGAGTTCCCCTGAAGTACAACAACACAAATTGCATCAGTCAGTCTGGTACAAATATCATTCAGTGTGGACAGGTGTAAGCGCGGTGGCTTGAGTGTTCTTACCCGTGTACTCCCTGGGCTTGGTGTAATCCTTGACCACATTCGTGCCAAGCACCCTTTGGCTGAGCTGGTCAAGGGAGTGCTGCAGGGGGCCATTGTAGGAGCGGATCAGTGGCCGTCCCTCCTGTGCCACGGACGCCGCCCTGTCGGCGTTCCACCGCGTCAACCCCTCCAGGAGAAATGCCTGGAAGTGCCAGGCATTGGCACTTTCTCCTGAGGAGGAACACAGATCTGTTTAGCAGTTTATTCAGTGCACACAATGTGAATGACAGCGAGTCGATGACAGTGAAAGATTGACATGACAGTGAAGCATGTGAAACATACCTGGAATGAAGCGGTTGAGATGCAGGTGGAACGACTCCAGGGACGTGGAGCCTCGTGCACAACGGTACACCGGCAGGCTGATCCCCCCCTTGGTCATCCTGCCGGTCTCAGTGTACAGCTCCACGCCCGGCGGGTCCTGGATGCAATGGAGGTGGCGCCGCTGCTCCGTCCAGATCTTCTGGATGCGGTCTTGGTCCAGCAGGGAAATCCCCATGGTGTCTCGTCCGTTGGCACCGCCGAAGGTTTCCAGGAGGTCACCGATCAGCCGCTCCGTCTCCGCCGCTCCACGCGTGCAGCGACGGCAATGGAGAGCAATATTCTTGCGGCTGACGTGCCTCCACACTCCGGCGTCGGACGAGAAGGTCATCCCCTGCGCCTCAAGCATCCTCTTCTTCGCCTTGAGCAACCGGGCTGCGTCCCCTGGGTCCCACAAGAAGATGCACGAAGACAGCTGCTGCAGGAAGGGTTTATACAGCTGGTGGCTCTCGGTGGTGACACCTGTTATGGAAAAATGCATGTTATATCAAGTTATGGAACCATGATGTCTCTTACTGTGATGCTGTTTGTTTAATTATTGTTTTTGCCACAACGCACCTGACGCGAACCGCCGCATCAGGTGCCAGATGTCCAGCCGGACCACCAGCTTGTCCCACTTCCCGAACATGTCAGCTGTCTTGGATCCCCCGTGGGACGAACAACAGTCCCGGTCGACGTAGAGGAGCTGAGGCGGCTCCACCCCAGCGTCCCGATACTGCCGCATTAACCCCGCAGCCATGGGCAACAGGCCGGCACCCTCGGCGTCCGTGAGCACGGACATGAGCACCTGTCCTTGCTCGTTGCCGACGTTCGTTGCCCACGCTGCGGTCTGGGCAGCAGCACCGGCGAGCTTCCGGGTCACCTGTTTGAAAGAATAAAGCATCTCAGTAAGGCTGCACGCACATAGCTAGAGCGTGATACTCCGCACCACATTTATATACATATATATTTATACATACATAGCACCACATTTACCTTCTTGGTCGAATCCATCTTCAAAACCGTTCCAAAGACGGAGGTGACCCGGGCCTTCACGTCCTCCAGGCGGGAGAGGATGTCGTGGCAGTACACCATTAACAGCCATGCGTACTGGGGCACGGGTGGCGGTTTTGGTGGTGGGGTGCACATGCGCACGACACCTCGCGACGTGAAGGGCTCCATGACGCTGAGGTAGTGTATGGACCGCCGCATCCAGGCCTTTGTGTGTGCCTCACAGAGTTTTTTGTACAGCTGTGTGGCGCTGTTCCCCCGAGGACGCTCACGCAGCTGGATGATTACCCGCCGGTCGCAGGCAAGCCTACAGAGAGGAGCACATCATGTGTTACAGAAGAGCCACACACAGACACACTGTGACAGTGTTCAGACAGGTACTTACTTGTAGGTGAGGATTGCCGGCAAGAGGGCGCCACACACAGACACACTGTGACAGTGTTCAGACAGCTACTTACTTGTAGGTGAGGATTGCCGGGAAGAGGGCGCTATGCACGTGAAGTAGCGGTACGAGCTGTTGATTGGCCCAAAACCGAAAACGCTCGACAAACGCTCGACAATCCGAGCTGCTGATTGGCCGGCATCCAGAGAACATTGCTGGGCACAGAGCGAAAGAATGACATGCAAATACGTGAAGCGCTCCATATTTTTGCAGCTGTGATCAAAGCCTGCTTCACTGGACTTGATTCATCCCCTCCTGCCACTCTTTGTTTTCATTCTTGTTCTCTTGTGTCAAGAACTGGTGCATCTCCAATGTCTATAGCGCACTATCAGTTTTCCTGCCAACTCTTTTTTTTAATGCTTGTCCTCTGGGGCCATCGACGAGTGTGTCCACTCCCTTTCTTCAGCAGATGCCGTTGAGGAACAGGGTTTGAACACAAAGGCAATATCTCCAACCATATACACGCACCATATTCTCTCTAAAGCAAGATTCTTCCGAAATAAATAGGAGCGATTCGTTTTCAGTCTTTTCTCTAAGGGTTCGAACCTGAGAGCTTGTGCTTTCAAAGAAGGTCCCAGTTTCAATTCACTCGAACATCCAGAGCACATCAAGGGCACGCGCCGTGCACAAAAAGACAAGTCTGAAGGAAGGGGTGAGGAGAGGTGGTGACATGGAGCTCAATTTCAATGGCACCCAGAAAATCTTGCCGTGACCCGGATTCGAACCAGGGTTGCTGCGGCCACAAGGCAGAGTACTAACCACTATACGATCACGGCGAGCTTTCGGTCTA